>NC_059161.1:74170253-74299367 GCF_019923935.1 Bubalus bubalis
TCTAAGTCACTTATGCAAGGAACTGACTTAAGTTTCATGACTTTGAAAAATGCTGCTACCTCCATTTAGGTTAAAGGTCTAATAGCTTTGACCATTTTGGGAGAACTGTCAGTAGTTATATGTCCTAAATTTGGCGGGTTTCATATGAGCATTGTTAAGACATTACAGGACTTCCACGGTATTCCAATGGTTAGGACTCTGGATTTTCACTACCCAGGCCCAGGGTTCAGTCTTTGGTCAGGAAACTAAGATCCTGAAAGCCTCAAGGTATGGAGAAAAAAAATAAAAGAAGAAAATCCCACCTCCCTTCCAAAATATTATTAAACCCCAGAACTAAGTTGTGCTTGTCATGAGCATCATGATTAAGAATTTTTCTATCTCATCAAAATTTTTGAGACCTGATGTGAGCAGACTTGGTGACTGGGGAATTCACTGATGTTCTGTGCTGATTTCTGAAAATAGCTGAAAATTCTGCAGCTTAGCTGGGCCCCAGTCTTCTCCTGGATAGCATATTCAAAAGCAGAGACATTACTTTGCCAACAAAGGTCCGTCTAGTCAAGGCTATGATTTTTCCAGTGGTCATGGATTGATGTGAGAGTTGGACTGTGAAGAAAGCTGAGCATAGAAGAATTGATGTTTTTGAACTGTGGTGTTGGAGAAGACTCTTGAGAGTCCCTTGGATTGCAAGGAGATCCAACCAGTCCATTCTAAAGGAGATCAGCCCTGGGTGTTCTTTGGAAGGAATGATGCTAAAGCTGAAACTCCAGTACTTTGGCCACCTCATGCGAAGAGTTTTCGCATTGGAAAAGACTCTAATTCTGGGAGGGATTGGGGGCAGGAGGAAAAGGGGACAACAGAGGATGAGATGGCTGAATGGCATCACCGACTCGATGGACGTGAGTGTGAGTGAGCTCCGGGACTTGGTGATGGACAGGGAGGCCTGGCCTGCTGCGATTCACGGGGTCGCAAAGGGTTGGATACGACTGAGCGAGTGAATTGAACTGAACTGAAGTCTTCTCCTGAGAGCCTGCTGCTAGCGGGAAGCACTGTTTCCCTCTTCTGCCAGCTCTGCCCCAGAAGAGACAGGTGAAGACTGGTGGGAAGGTGAGAGCTTCTGTGACTAACAGAGTGGGAACTGCCTCTTCCTCAACCTGGACCTCAGCAAATGAACTGGCGTCAAGGAGAAAAGACAAGTATATCTTTTCTTATTGCTTTTCTCCTCACTGCCTTCAACCCCAATGTGATACAGCATCATGCTTAAGATCAAAGGTATGAGATCAAGCCCTGAGTCTTTGGAGTGTGAGCACTGACTCCAAGACCCTACACTACCAGAGAACTAAACCTAGGGAGTGTCAAATTGTGAGAACTCACACAAAGGAAACCAATTGAGTACAAGACCCAGTATCACACAATCACCAGTAGCACCCTGTGCAGGATGCCTCATTCAAACAACAAACAAGACAAAAATACAAAGCTAATCATCAGCAGACAGGATTACCACCTCACTCAGCCCTGACCATCAGAGGGAAAAAAAGAAAACACTCAGTGCAAATCTCACCTGTAGGAAGCTTAGACAAACCACTGGACCAAACTTCAGAGGGCAGAAACCAAAAGGAAGAAATAATTCAACCTTGAAGCCTGGGAAAAGGAGACCTCAAACACAATAAGTTAAAAAAAAAAAAATTAAAAGGCAGAGGAGTATTGCACAAATGATGACCAATCAGGAAACAAAGAATTCCAAATAATTGAAGAGGAAATAGGCAAACTACCTGAAAAAGAATTCAGAAAATGATAGTAAAGATGATCAAAATCCTTGCCAACACAATGGAGAAAATGCAAGTATCAATTAACAAAGAGCCAGGAGAATTAAAGAATAAACATACAGAGACAAAAGGATTACTGAAATTAAAAATGCTGTAGAAGGAATCAATGGCAGAATATCTGAAGCAGAAGAATGGATCAATGAACTGGAAGATAAAATGGTGGAAATAATTGCTTGAAGAGCAGAATAAAGTAAAAAGAATGAAAAGAACTGAAGTTAGTCTCAGAGAACTCTGGAACAATATTAAATGCACCAACATTTTATTATAGGGGTCCAAGAAGAGAAGAGAAAAAGAAAGGATATGAGAAAATTTCTGAAGAGATTATAGTTGAAAATTTTCCCAACATGGAAAAGGAAATAGTCAATCAAGTCCACAAAGTGCAGACAGTCTCATCTGGATAAACCCAAGGAGAAACACACCAAGACACATACTAATCAAACTAACAAAGATTAAACACAAAGAAAGAATATTAAAAGCAGTAAGGGAAAAGCAACAAGTAACATACAAGGGAAACCCCATATGTTTAACAGCTGATCTTTGAGCAGAAGCTCTGCATGCCAAAGGAAGTGGCAGGATATATTTAAAATGCTGAAAGGGAAAAAAAAAAAAATCTACAACCAAAATTACTCTACCCAGCAAGAATATCATTCAAAATTGATGGAAATTAAAATGCTTTTCAGACAAGTCAAAGTTAAGAGAATTCAGTACCACCAAACCAGCTTTCAACAAATGTTAAAGGAACTTATGTAGTTGGGAAATAAAAGTGAAGAAAAAGATCTACAAATGCAAACCACAAACAATTAAGAAAATGGCAGTAGAAATATATATATATATATATATATATATATATAAATAATTACTTTAAATATAAATGAATTAAATGCGTCAACCAAAATACACACACTGGATCAATGGATACAAAAACAAGACACATATATATTCTGTCTAAAAGAAACCCACTTCAGACCTAAAGACACATATAGACTGAAAGTGAGAGGATGGAAAAATACATTTCATGCAAATGGAAAGCAAAAGAAAGCTCAATTAGCAATCCTCATATCAGACAAAGTAGACCTTAAAGAATGTTACAAGAGATAAGGAAGGACACCACATAATGATCAAGGGACAGATTCAAGAGGAAGATGTACAATTGTAAATATATATGCACCCAACCTAGGAGCACCTCAATACATAAGACAAACACTAACAGACATAAAAAGAGAAATTGACAGAAACACAATAATAGTAGGAGACTTTAACATCCCACTTACACCAATAGACAGATCATCAAAACAGAAAATTAATAAGGAGACACAAGTCTTAAATGATACATTAGATGAGATGGATCTCATTGATATCCTCAGGACATTACATCCAAATGCAGAAGAATTCACCTTCTTCTCAAGTGCCTGTGGAGCATTCTCCAGGATAGGAAACCCAGGGTCACAAATCAAGCCTCAGTAAATTTAAGAAAATTGAAATTGTATCAAGCACCTTTTCCGACCACAACACTATGAGACTAGATATCAATTATGAGAAAAAATACTGTAAAAAACACAAACACATGGAGATTAAACAATATGCTTGTAAATAATGAACCAGTTACTGAAGAAAGCAAAAGGGAAATACAAAAATTCCTAGAAACAAATGACAATGAAAGCACAACTCAAAACCTATGGGATGCAGCAGTTCAAAGAAGAAAGTTTATGGAAATATGATCCTACCTCAAGAAACATCAAATAGACAACCTAAATTTATACCTAAAGAAACTGAAAAAGAAGAACAAAACCAATAACTAGAAGGAAAGAAATCACAAAGATCAGAGCAGAAATAAGTGAAAAAGAAATGAAACAATAATAAAGATTAATAGAAGTAAAATCTGTTTCTTTGAGAAGATAAACAAAATTGACAAACCTTTAGCCAGACTCATCAAGCATAAAAGAGAGAATAGTCAAATCAACAAAATTAAAAATGAAAAAGGAGAGCTTACAACAGACAATGCAGAAATACAAAGGATTATGAGACTATTATTAACAACTAAGGGACATATTTTTAGAAAAGTTCAATCTTCCAATACTGAACCAGGAAGAAATAGAAATTATGAACAATCCAATTATGAGCACTGCAATCAAAGCTGTGATCAAAAATCTACCCAAAAACCAAAAGCCCAGGACCAGATGGCTTCACAGGTGAATTCTATCAAACGTTCAGAGATGAACTAATGCCTAGTATTCTAAAACTCGTTCAGAAAACTGCAGAGGAAGGAACATTCCCAAACTCATCCTACAACGCTACTATCACTCTGATACCAAAACCAGACAGAGAAAACAAAACAAAACACTACATGCCAATATCAGTGGTGAACATAGATGTAAAAATCCTCAAAAAAAATTCTAGTAAAAAGAATTCAACGGCATATTAAAGAGCTCATACACCTTGATCAAGTTGGGTTTATTCCATGGATGCAAGGATTCTCAGTATATGCAAATCAATCAATGTGATACATTATGTTAACAAATTGAAGGTAAAAAACAATATGACAATCTCAATAGATGCACAAAAATCCTTTGAGAAAAGTTAGCACTCACGTATGATTACAAGTCTTCAAAAAATAGACATAGAAGGAACCTACCTCAACATCAGTTCAGTTCAGTCCAGTTCAGTCACTCAGTCATGTCTGACTCTTTGCGACCCCATGAATCTCAGCATGCCAGGCCTCCCTGTCCATCACCAAGTCCCGGAGTTCACTCAGACTCACGGGCATCGAGTCAGTGATGCCATCCAGCCATCTCATCCTCTGTCGTCCCCTTCTCCTCCTGACCCCAATCCCTCCCAGCATCAGAGTCTTTTCCAATGAGACAACCCTTCGCATGAGGTGGCCAAAGTACTGGAGTTCCAGCTTTAGCATCATTCCTTCCAAAGAAACCCCAGGGCCGATCTCCTTCAGAATGGACTGGTTGGATCTCCTTGCAGTCCAAGGGACTCTCAAATGTCTTCTCCAACACCACAGTTCCAAAGCATAAATTCTTTGGTGCTCAGCCTTCTTCACAGTCCAACCTCAACATAGCAAAGGCCAACATAGCAAAGGCCAACATGACAACAGCAAACATTATTCTCAATGGTGAAAACCTGAAAGCATTGCCCGTAAGATCAGGAACAAGACAAGGGTGTCCACTTTCACCACTATTATTCAACATAGTTTTGAAAGTCCTAGCTACAGCAATCAGAGAAGAAAAAGAAAGAAACACAATCCAGATTATTGAAAAAAAAAAAAAGAAGAAGAAGAAATAAAGCTCTCACTGTTTGGCAGATGACATGATACTACATATAGAAAACCCTATAAATATTATCAGAAAATTACTAGAGATAATCAGTGATAGCAAAGTCACAGGATACAAAATAAACACACAATTCACTTGCATTTGTATATACTAACAATGAAATGTCAGAAAAATAAGAAATCAATCCCATTCACCATTGCAAAAAAAAAAAAAAAAAAATTATCTAGGGATAAACTTACCTAAGGAGACAAAATAGCTGTATACAGAAAATTATAAGACACTGATGAAACAAATCCAAGATGACATAAATGGATCAAGAGATATTCTATATTCCTGGGTAGGAAGAATCAATATTGTGAAAATGACTATCCTACAGAATCAATGTGATCCCTATCAAATTATCAATGGCATTTTTCACAGAACTACAAGAAAATATTTCACAATTCATATGGAAACTCAAAAGACCCCAAATAGCCAAAGCAGTCTTGAGAAAGAAGAATGGAGCTGGAGGAATCAACCTTCCTGACTTCAGATTATACTACAAAGCTACAGTCATCAAGACAGTATGGTACTGGCACAAAAACAGAAATATAACCCAATGGAACATGATAGAAAGCCCAGAAATAAACCAATGCACCTATGGGTGCCTTATTTTTGGCAAAGGAGGTAAGAATATACAATGGAGCAAAGACAGCAACTTCAATAAGTGGTGTTGGGAAAACTGGAATGCTACATGTAAAAGAATGAAATTAGAACCTTTCCTAACACCATTCACAAAGCAAAACTCAAAATGGATTAAATACCTAAATGCAAGACCAGAAACTCTAAAACTCTTAGAGGAAAACATAGGTAGAACACTTGATGACATAAATCAAAAGAAGATCCTCTATGAACCACCTCCTAGATAATGGAAACAAATGCAAAAGTGAACAAGTGGGACCTGATTAAACTCAAAAACTTTTGCACAGGAAAGGACACTATAAGCAACATGAGAAGACAACCCTTAGAATGGAAGAAAATAGCAGCAAATGAAAGAACTGACAAAGGATTAATTTCCAAAATATACAAGCAACTCATACAACTCAATACTAGAAAAACAATCAACCAATGAAAAATTGGGGAAAAGACCTAAAGAGACATTACTCCAAAGAAGACATACAGATGGCTGACAAACACATGAAAAGATGCTCAACATCGCTCATAATTAGAGAAATGTAAAGCAAAATTACAATGAAATATCACCTCACACCAGTCAGAATGGCCGTCATCAAAAAGTCTGCAAACAGTAAATGCTGGAGAGGGTGTGGAGAAAAAGGAATATTCTTGCACTGGTGGTAGGAATGCAAATTGATATAGCCACTATGGAAGATGGTATGGAGAATCATTGGAAAAGTAGGAATAAAACTATCATATGACCCAGCAATCCCAGTCCTAGTCATACACCCTGAGGAATCCAAAAATGAAACAGACACATGTACCCCAGTATTTATTGCATCACTGTTGACAATAGCTAGAACATGGAAGCAACTTAGATGACCATCAACAGATGAATGGATAAAGAAGTTGTGGTACATATAAACAATATAATATTATCCAGCCATAAAAAGGAATGCATCTGAGTCATTTCTAATGAGATGGATGATACTAGAGCCTTTTATACAGAGTGAAGGAAGTCAGAAAGAGAAAGCTAAATACTGTATACTAACACATGCATACGGGATCTAGAAAGATGATACCAAAGGATTTATTTACAGGGCATCAATAGAGAAACAGAGACACACACATATATATGTGTGTGTGTGTGTAAGGCATAAATGGCTTAACTTTTCCACACAATTTGTCCTGTAAATTGTCAGCCTTATCATTACACTGAGTAATGCTGTTTGTCTTCAGTAATGTTATTTTTGGTAATGGAGTGTGTGGCATGATTTTTCTCCAGCATTCAAGAGATAATCCCTTATAAACTTTCCATTCCTAAAAAGTTTTAATGAAGAGAGGATATTTTTTCAATTCTTATGTAATTTGATTGTACATTATAATTATTTATTATATTTTTGATACTATTTTATTAATCTGGGGAATTTCCAGGTACCTCACGGGAAAAAAATACCACTGGAAAGAAAAATATAATCAAATAAAAGTCCCTGTACTACTCTGTGCTCTTATCTTGGCAGTGGAAAGCACATTTCTAAGAAAAGACTTAATTTCAACAAGTCAAATATCTTCAAGGTAAATGTTGCCCTAAAACTTGCCTTGTTTTACAGCCATAGAAAAAGTAGATTTTTAAAAAAGCAGCCAAAATTTTTCTCTAATTGATCAGAGCCAAAGGGTTCATGATTCTTTTTTTTTTTAATATTGAACTATTATAAAAAATAGAGTGAAACATACTTTTGTGGTTTGTAAGTCAAAGCCAGTCCTTAAATGATATTCAATTTATCATATTAAATTATAAAACCCTGTTTTTCAAACAATATTGAAAAAGAGAGATCAAGAAAAATTACCAACAACTTTTTGAGTATTTTCTTTTTTAAAATGATAAATGGTATTTTACTAAGTTTTTAACAAATTGTGTACAATTTAGAAATACTTGCCAAGTACACCATTCTTGAACCTTTTCTTATAATTGTAAATATTTAGATCACTTCACTATATTCCATAATGGCATTTTAAAGTTTATTTTCCATAAAGGAACAACTGTGAAAAAGATCAAACAGTATCAATTTTATGTTTTATTGCCTTCCAAAGCAATCTGTGGAATTATATAGCTAAAATTTTCACTTCTATTGCAAATGATCAATCACCTGAGACATATTAGAAGCTCTTAATATGACAGACAAAAGAAGACACAATTGGCCAATGAAATGACCAAAGATTTATTGATCTTATTTTTTTTAACATCTTTATTTGCACAACAACAGATATAAATCTTTGACTCTTTCATTAACTTTATACAATAAAGAATTATGGTCTTCCTAGTGGTCATGTACAGTTGTGAGAGCTGGCCTGTAACAAAGGCAGAGGAAGCAGAGGTCAAATTGCCAACATCCGTTTGATCTTTGATAAAGCAAGAGAGTTCCAGAAAAACATCTACTTCTGCTTTATTGACTATGTCAAAGCTTTTGCCTTTGTGGATCACAATTAGCTGTGGAAAATTCTGAAAGACATGGGAATACCAGACCACCTGACCGGGCTCCAGAGAACTCTGTATGCAGGTCAAGAAGCAACAATTAGAGCCAGACTTGGAAGAACAGACTGGTTCCAAACTGGGAAAGGAGTACATCAAGGCTGTATATAGTCACTCTACTTATTTAACTTCTATGCAGAGTACATCATGCGAAATGCTGGGATGGATGAAATGCAAGCTGGAATCAAGATTGCCGGGAGAAATATCAACAACCTCAGATAAGCAGATAACACCACCCTTATGGCAGAAAGCAAAGAACTAAAGAGTCTCTTGATGAAAGTGAAAGAGAAGAGTGGAAAAGCTGGCTTAAAACTCACCATTCAGAAAATGAAGATCATGGCATCCAGTCCCATCACTTCATGGCAAATAGCTGGGGAAACAATGGAAACAGTGACAGACTTTATTTTCTTGGGCTCCAAAATCACTGCAGATGGTGACTGCAGCCATGAAATTAAAAGATGCTTGCTCCTTCAAAGAAAAGCTATGACAAACCTAGACAGCATATTCAAAAGCAGAGCCATTACTTTGCCAACACAGGTCCATCTAGTCAAAGCTATGGTTCTTCCAGTAGTCATGTATGGATGTGAGAGCAGGACCATAAAGAAGTCTGAGCACCAAAACACTAATGCTTTTGAACTGTGGTGTTGGAGAAGACTCTTGAGAATCCCTTGGACTGCAAGGAGATCCAACCAGGCCATCCGAAAGGAAATCAGTCCTGAATATTCATTGGAAGGACTGATCCTGAAGCTGAAATTCTCATACTTTGGCCACCTGATGCAAATGAGTGACTCATTTGAAAATACCCTAATGCTGGGAAACATTAAAAGCATGAGAAGAAGGGGACCACAGAGGATGAGATGGTTGGATGGCATCACTGACTCAACGGACATGAGTTTGAGCAAGCTCTGGGAGTTGGTGATGGACAGGGAAGCCTGGAGTGCTACAGTCCATGGGGTTGCAAACAGTCAGACACGACTGAGTGACTGAACTGAACTGAATGAGAAAGAGGGTAAGGGAAGTAGCAAGGTGTGTATCTGTGTGTGTGTGTTCTTAGTCTTTCCTAGTAATGGTGCTAACTTCTTTATCTGGGTTCTTTGATTTAATTAAAGAACTCTCCATGTTAGAAATGTTTATTTCTGTTTTAATATGAAGATATGGTCTTCAAATTCTGCCTTTTTCTGCTTCCTAAACACATCCTTTTACTACCTGCCAGAATGGTCATTCCGGAATAGCAGTGAGGCCAATGAGAAGTGCTAAAGAATGTCTTCAAGGCAGCATGTGGTAGATGGGGTGTGGAAATTAGCCTAAGAGTTATCTGGGTTTGAATCCCAGTGCTGCTACTAGTTAGCTAGATTAACACTTGTTCAGAGTTATACAAATACTCCAGATGCTCATTGGTTTCATTGTCTGTTAAATGAATGTAATAAGTTCATGTACATAAAGATGGGCTTCCCAGGGGATGCAGAGGTAAAGAATCTGCCTTTCATTGTAGAAGAGGCAAGAGACTCAGGTTCAGTCCCTGGGCTAGGAAGATCCCCTAGAGAAGGAAATAGAAGCCCACTCCAGTATTCTTGCCTGGAGAAATCCATGGACACAGGACCCTTGTGGGCTACACTCCAAGGGATCGCAAAGAGGTGGACACGACTGAGTGCATGTGTGCGTGGGCACACACACAAGTAAAAACTTAACGAGTCTAGAATCGCCAGATGTATTTAATATCAGTTCCTTTCTTCTCCCTACCTCTAATTAGAGACAATGGTGATCAAGTGCGGAGTCAGCTGGCTTTGGGGAAATTGATGGAAGAAAAGAGCATGTGTGGGACCGTCCTGAGAGGTAAAGCTCCCTTGCTGGAGGAGAGTTGAGGTGTGTGGCCTGATCCTTTGCAGGGTTCCTGGTTCAAGGACTGAAAAGAACATAACGTAAGGAAGGAGTGAGAAAGAGGGAAAGGTCGGTAACAGATGTGTATGTATTAAAATAGTTAAGTTAATGTAATTAAAATAATTCAGGGGAGATTTGAATCAGAACTGGTGGAGATGGAGGTGGGGTGGGTGGTCAGATTCTGAATGTTGATCTGCTGCTGCTGCTGCTAAGTCACCTCAGTCGTGTCCGACTCTGTGTGACCCCATGGACGGCAGCCCACCAGGCTCCCCCGTCCCTGGGATTCTCCAGGCAAGAACACTGGAGTGGGTTGCCATTTCCTTCTCCAATGCATGAAAGTGAAAAGTGAAAGTGAAGTCGCTCAGTCGTGTCCGACTCTTCGCGACCCCATGGACTGCCGCAGATGTTAAATGGGAAAGGAAAGAAAGTGGGGGATTAATCATGATTATCAGCTTTTTGTCAAGAAAAAACTGTAAGGAGTCTATGGGATTATGAAGTGAGGCAAATTGGGGCAGAGAAAGATCTCTTCTCTTGAGTTGTTGGCACACTTCAATGTAACTCACAAGTTCCAGGCAGAATATTTGGGAGACCCAACAAAGTGATATTGAAATATGAGACCAAACATCCATTAATTGCCTATACAAGATGAAGTCATTTTCATTTTATATTTACTTACATTGTAATACTGTAAGAATTTCTAAGGGTGTTATTCATTTCAAAATTTTTCATTTAAAGATAAAATTAATATTCTAACAGACATATTCTTGAAGAATAGTATTACCAGAACTAGAGGAAAGTAAAAATAAAATGATATTATTTGAATAATATTTTGTAAATGTTATGCAAGTGAACTTTCTGTAGATGCCTTTGATTATCAACTTTTTCTCTTCTCATTTTCTGCCCTTATATTTATAACATGAACCACCGATGGGATTGAGTTTGTTGTTGTTTAGTTGCTAAGTTGTACCTGACTCTTTGCAACCCCATGGACTAGAGCCCTCCAGGCTCCTCTGTCTGTGGGATTTCCCAGGCAAGAATACTGGGGCGGGTTGCCTTTTCCTTCTTCAGGGGGTCTTCCTGACCCAGAGATAAAACCCCTATCTCCTGAATTGGCATGTTGTTTCTTTACCTCTGAGTCACCAGGGAAGCCCTGGGAATGAGTTCAATGGAACTGGAAGTCCCAGGAAAAACATACTGGGAGAAAATAAGATTTATGGGTATGTACATCATTGTTTCTAGATTATTTCACATGTTAATCAATACAATCTGTTGTCATTATAAGGTATATAAATAGTTAAAGTAATTTAGATTCAAAGATGTTTTAGGGTCTTGTCTTAGTTTACTAGGGCTGCCATCACAAAACACCACAGACAGAATGTTATTCTCTCATGTTCTGGAGGCTAGGAGTTAAGATCAAGTTGGTTTTTCTTGAGAAGTCTGTCCTTGGCTTTGAGATGACTGCCTTCTCACTGGGCTCTCTCATGGCTTTCTTTCTGTGTAGATATGGAATTAAGACTCCAACAGAAAAGTGTAGGAGGACAAAATTAAGTTCATAACACTCAAATGGCTATTAAACAATAAAACTGGGATTTTCCTTCTCCCAGACTCCACAATGCAAGTTGTGCACATGTAGTGTTTGACGTCAGACTAAGGCCTGAGACTAGAGATAGAGGTAGGAGCATACAGTGGGAAGGGAGCAGGAGTCACTTGAAGAGTCTTATGTAATGGAGATATATAAATGCTGATACTTAAATTATTGCTTACTTTTCTTGGAGTCAAATTACCTGTAGGCCATTTAAAAAATTTGGTTTTTGAATTAATATTTCATTTTTATTGAAGTCGAGTTGATTTACAATGTTGTGTTAATTTCAGGTGTACAGCAAAGTTGTATATATATATATATATATATATATATATATATATATATATCTCCATATGTATCTCTGGGTTTCCCTGGTGGCTCCACAGTAAAGAATCTGTCTGCCAATGCAGGAGGTGAGGGTTCAAGCCCTGGGTGGGGAAAATGCCCTGGAGATGGAAATGGCAACCTGATCCAATATTCTTGCCTGGGAAATCCCATGGACAGAGGAGCTTGGTGGACTGCAGTCCATGGGTTTATAAAGAATCAGACATGACTTAGCAACTAAACACACACACACACACACACCTCTATTTTTTTCAGATTCTTTTCCCTTAGAGGATATTGCAAAATATTGAGTATAATTCCTGGTGCTATACTGTAGGTCTTTGTCAGTTTTATATTTTATATATAGTATTGTGTACATTTTAATCCCAAACTCCTAAGTTATCCCCCTTGCTTTTCCCCTTTGGTAACCATATATTTGTTTTCCATGTCTTTTGGTTTGTTTTGTATGTAAGTTTTTCTGTATCTCTCTCTCTCCCTTTTTTTTGTTTTTAAAGAATCAACATATACACAATACCATACGATGTTTGTCTTTGTCTGTCTTACTTCACTTAGTATGATAATGTCTAGGTCCATCTATGTTGCTGCAAGTGGCATTATTTCATTCTTTTTTATGACTGAATAATATACCCTTGTATACATGTCCCACCTCTTCTTTATCCATTCCTCTTTTGATGGACATTTAGGTTGCTTCCATGTCTCAGTTGTTGTAAAAGTGTTGCACTGAACATCGGGGTGCCTGTATCTTTGTAAATTATGGTTTCCTCTGGATGTATGCCCAGGAGAGGTATTGCTGGGTCATATGGTAGCTCTATTGTTAGTTTTTTAAGAACCTCCTTACTGTTCTCCATGCTGGTTGTAGCAGTTTACATTCCCACCAATAGTTTAGAAGGGTTCTCTTTTCTCCACACCCTTTCCAATCTTTATTATTTGTACATTTTTTGATAATGGAATATTGGACTGGTGTGAAGTGGTATCTCACTATAGTTTTGATTTGCATTTCTCTAATAATTAGAAATGTTGGGCATCTTTTCATGTGTCTGTTGGCCATGTGTATGTCTGCTTCAGAGAAATGCACATTTAGATCTTCTGCCCATTTTTGGATTGGGTTGTTGTTTTTATTTTTTATATTAAGCTTCATAAGCTGTTTTTATATTTTAGAGATTAATCCCTGGAGGTTAATCACATCATTCACAAATATTTTCCCCATTCTGTAGGTTGTCATTTCTTTGTTTTTGGTTTCTTTTGCTGAGCAGAACTTTTTAAGTTTAACTAGGTCCCATTTGTTTATTTCCATTACTCTAGGAGTCAAATTCATAAAGATATTGCCGTGATTTACATCAAAGTGGTTCTGTGTATGTTTTCCTCTAGTTTTATAGTATCCAGTCTTACATTTAGGCTTTTAATTCCTTTTGAGTTTATTTGTATGTGTGTGTGTTGTTAGAAAATGTTTTAGTTTCATTCTTTTACATGTAGTTATCTAGCTTCCCAGCATCATTTATTGAGGAGACTGTTTTTGTTCATTGTATATTCTTAACTCCTTTGTTGTAGATTAATTCACTGAATGTGCATGTGTTTATTTCTGGGCTCTCTATCTTGTTCCATTGATCTGTATTTTCATTTTTGTACCTGTGTGTCATTTTTAAATTAAAATATAATGCTTCTTGCAAAACCCCTAATTAGTCTTCTGGGAAAAGGCAAAATATAGCAGTAGTGTAGAAGACTGCAAAATTGACCATCATCATCAAGCTATAGCAATGTTGTGCTTCTCTTCAGTCACAAATATAAATCTTAAATATTTAGAGCAAACTTAAAAATTTGTAAGAGAATAAAGGTTTACAAAAAATGCAAACTGTGCCTTGGGACCTCTGATATTCCAAACTTTCTTTTTACATATTCATGATCCTATTTCTTATATCTCTGAACACTGGATTCATTTTTCTGCTTTAACTTTTAAATAAAATGTGAAACTATTTACACTAAAGAGTATGAGATAAACACTGGCCTAAAAAAAAAAAAAAGCTGTTTGTGCATGTATGTGCATGTGTGTATTTCTGTGTTGAATTAAACAATGCTTTCATTAGATGAATTGAGATCCAAAGAAAAAATTTTGGTTTTGTCCAGTAGATAAAATTAGGTACTTTGAGAGACAGGAGGCCTTTACTAACTTGCTGATAGTATGTCAAGTGAACAATAACTTTTAATGCCTGCATTCAGTGGTCTTTTCCTCTTCAGGAGATACAAACACAGATTTAGATGTAGATATAGAAATGGTGAGATATCCATGAATATTCTGACCTATCATAAGATGTACAGATCAGATCAGATCAGTCGCTCAGTTGTGTCCGACTCTTTGCGACCCCAAAATCGCAGCACGCCAGGCCTCCCTGTCCATCACCAACTCCCAGAGTTCACTCAGACTCACGTGCATCGAGTCAGTGATGCCATCCAGCCATCTCATCCTCCATCGTCCCCTTCACCTCCTGCCCCCAATCCCTCCCAGCATCAGAGTCTTTTCCAATGAGTCAACTCTTCGCATGAGGTGGCCAAAGTACTGGAGTTTCAGCTTTAGTATCATTCCTTCCAAAGAAATCCCAGGGCTGATCTCATTCAGAATGGACTGGTTGGATCTCCTCGCAGTCCAAGGGACTCTCAAGAGTCTTCTCCAACACCGCAGTTCAAAAGCATCAATTCTTCAGTGCTCAGCCTTCTTCACAGTCCAACTCTCACATCCATACATGACCACAGGAAAAACCATAGCCTTGACGAGACGGACCTTTGTTGGCAAAGTAATGTCTCTGCTTTTAAATATGCTATCTAGGTTTCTCATAACTTTCCTTCCAAGGAGTAAGCGTCTTTTAATTTCATGGCTGCAGTCACCATCTGCAGTGATTTTGGAGCCCAGAAAAATAAAATCTGACACTGTTTCCACTGTTTCCCCATTTATTTCCCATGAAGTGATGGGACTGGATGCCATGATCTTCGTTTTCTGAATGTTGAGCTTTAAGCCAAATTTTTCACTCTTACCTTCACTTTCATCAAGAGGCTTTTTAGTTCCTCTTCACTTTCTGCCATAAGGGTGGTGTCATCTGCATATCTGAGGTGATTGATATTTCTCCCGGCAATCTTGATTCCAGCTTGTTTCTTCCAGTCCAGCATTTCTCATGATGTGCTCTGCATATAAGTTAAATAAACAGGGTGACAATATACAGCCTTGACGTACTCCTTTTCCTATTTGGAACCAGTCTGTTGTTCCATGTCCAGTTCTAACTGTTCCTTCCTGACCTGCATATAGGTTTCTCAAGGGGCAGGTCAGGTGGTCTGGTATTCCCATCTCTTTCAGAATTTCCCACAGTTTATTGTGATCCACACAGTCAAAGGCTTTGGCATAGTCAATAAAACAGAAATAGATGTTTTTCTGGAACTCTCTTGCTTTTTCCATGATCCAGTGGATGTTGGCAATTTGATCTCTGGTTCCTCTGCCTTTTCTAAAACCAGCTTGAATATCAGGAAGTTCACGGTTCACATATTGCTGAAGCCTGGCTTGGAGAATTTTGAGCATTACTTTACTAGCTTGTGAGATGAGTGCAATTGTGTGGTAGTTTGAGCATTCTTTGGCGTTGCCTTTCTTTGGGATTGGCATGAAAACTGACCTTTTCCAGTCCTGTGGCCACTGCTGAGTTTTCCAAATGTGCTGGCATATTGAGTGCAGCACTTTCACAGCATCATCTTTCAGGATTCTCAATAGCTCAACTGGAATTCCATCACCTCCACTAGCTTTGTTCATAGAGATGCTTTCTAAGGCCCACTTGACTTCACATTCCAGCATGTCTGACTGTAGGTCAGTGATCACACTATCGTGATTATCTGGGTCGTGAAGATCTTTTTTGTACAGTTCTTCTGTGTAATCTTGCCATCTCTTCTTAATATCTTCTGCTTCTGTTAGGTTCATACCATTTCTGTCCTTTATCGAGCCCATCTTTGCATGAAATTTTCCTTTGGTATCTCTGATTTTCTTGAAGAGATCTTTAGTCTTTCCCATTCTGTTGTTTTCCTCTATTTCTTTGCATTGATCGTGAAGAAGGCTTTGTTATCTCTTCCTACTATTCTTTGGAACTCTGCATACAGATGTTTATATCTTTCCTTTTCTCCTTTGCTTTTCCCTTCTCTTCTTTTCACAGCTATTTGTAAGGCCTCCCCAGACAGCCATTTTGCTTTTTTTGCATTTCTTTTCCATGGGAATGGTCTTGATCCCTGTCTCCTGTATAATGTCACAAACCTCATTCCATCTATATGTGTGTATATATATATATATATATATATATATATATATATATTTGTATATTTTAGTGGTCCTTATTTGATTTAATTTTAAAATAGAGCTTGCTATTGTTGATCATAGAATCTTCCATGCATAGAAATAAATAGTTTGGCCTTAGAGAATTTTTGCACAGCTTCATCACACAGAAAACTAAGTGACACCAGGGACTCATTCAGTAGTAGAGCACTCAGTAACAGACAAGTAACAAAGCAAACACCCTTAACATATATATATTTACTGGACAAGAGAAAAAATGTCAGAAGACTTTCTCTACAGGGAATAAAAATCCTTTTATTTTATTATATGCTATAATAACATCTCTCCCATTTTCCTGGGAATTTTAATGCTCTCAGTAGTAAGGTAAGAGGGGTATTCTTTCAGCAAAAGACCTAGAAAGCTAGATTTTACAAAAATGGTTCAGGTCATTCTTTTTAAGATTTTTAGTAGGGCAGCCTTAACATCAGTGTTCTGGTTGATTTTTAAAGCTCTTTTTGTATTGCTTTTGAGTTTTAATATTAAAGAATTTGTGAAATTTGGAACAGATGTAGTTTATAAGCACTGAATTTGTTTCATTTAGATATAATGCCTACACATATACCTGAGAGACAAAAAAAATTCAAACACTATATGGAAAGTCTTTGAATTTCATTTATAGAAAAAAAAAAAAAAACTGAAGTAGCAATCATACCTGCATATTTAAATGACATGGTGTACTTTCAATGTTTCTGATGTTTACACCTAATTTTATAATTAAATTTTTGTAATTACTCATACTTTTAGGGCACTGCATTTTGCTTACCATTTGTTTTATATACATTTTTTTTTTCTTTTTGACCACACCTTAGAGCATGTGGGATTTTAGTTCCCCCACCAGGGATCAAACCTGAATCCCTAGCATTGGAAGCACAGAGTCCTAACTACTGGACAACCAGGGAAGTCATTGCTTTATGTATTTTAATTGAAAACTCTATATGTTTTAGCTAAAAAATATTTAAGACAAAAAAATTGAAATTCCATTTCATCCCATTAGGTTTCACTTCTTTCCCAAGGATATGCCCTTGTTTCTATATGCTCTTTTAGCCATTTTCCTATGTTTCCATAGTAATTATGCATATTCTTTTTGTTTTCATAAACGTCATCATGCTATGCATACTATTATCATCATGTTCCCTTTCTAATGGCAATGCTATGCTATGCTATGCTATGCTATGCTATGCTAAGTCACTTCAGCCGTGTCCGACTCTGTGTGACCCCAGAGATGGCAGCACACCAGGCTCCCCTGTCCCTGGGATTCTCCAGGCAAGAACACTGGAGTGGGTTGCCATTTCCTTCTCCAATGCATGAAAGTGAAAAGAGAAAGTGAAGTCACTCAGTCGTGTCCGACTCCTAGCAACCCCATGGACTGCAGCCCACCAGGCTCCTCCATCCATGGGATTTTCCAGGCAAGTGTACTGGAGTGGGATGCCATTGCCTTCTCTGTCTAATGGCAGTACCATTATTTATTTAATGTTTCACTTCATAGGAAAAGGTAAAACTATAAGATACTGACTTTAGGATATTCTGGTATTTAAAAATGCAGTAATCAAGGCTAGTAGGAAAGGGTTGCAGACTTAAAAAATATTCACAACCTAAAAATTGAGAGTTCTGTTTTATGTGGTACAAATTCTTAGGGCCTCAAGACCAAGGGCTAGCATCTCAAGTGACCCTGAGAGAAATGCTTCCAGGACATGAGAGAAAGAGCCAGGTGATATAGAAGTTTTGTAACAAAGGGCAGGTAGTCTTAACATCAAAAGATTATTGCTAAAGAAAACCAGCTATCTCAAGTTAAAGAATTTAGCACTTTTTCTGTATATGAGTAGATGTAAGAGACTGGGGTCACTGAAATCATTTCTTTGATATGCATCTCAGCTATTCTGGGGCCAGAATCCTGTGTTTTTCACATCCTGAGCTGGCATGGCGCTCACTCACTGTAGGGAGTGGCTACAATCTGATAGCTGGCATTCTTCTCCTTCCTAAGTGCTGTTAGGACTCACCAGCTCACCATCTGTGGTGGCTACAATTGCTGGTGACTGTGACATCCTTCGGAGAAGGCAATGGCACCCCACTCCAGTACTCTTGCCTGGGAAATCCCACGGAGGGAGGAGCCTGGTAGGCTGTAGTCCATGGGGTCGCTGAGGGTTGGACACGACTGCCGGGAGCCGGCGAGAGACATTCCACTCGTGACAAAGGTCATGAGGAAGGAGGCTCGGCATATGCAAAGGCGGGATCGAGCCTCAGGAGTCCCCCCGGATATTCTCGAGCATCTACCCCCAATAAACCAGAGTCTGCCTACTTTATTGCTTTGTGCTCTCACCTCTGACTTTACTGGGGGCTGTCCCCCACCACCATTTCGCTCTCTCTGTCAAAGAGCTAACTTACGGCTCCAATTAATACAGTTCCTGGGCAATTAGGAGTGTTTAAATCCAAACCCCTCAGATGGCTCTCTAACTCGCCTGACAAGTTTACCCGGACACCTACAGCTATGCATAAGATTGTTGACAGTCTCCCAGCCTCAAGAGGCACGGGAAGCTTAAGATATTCAAATAGCTTAGAGCCTCTCAGAGAGTTAGAAACTGTCAGAATAAAACTAGTAAAAGATTTCATTGATGAGCCAATGTTTGTTGCCAAGTTTTCACATCCCCTGAATTGTATCCTTGAATGTGTATTCATTAATATAGTTGGTATGTAGAAAAAATAAGTAGTGGCCTTGGTGTTAGTAACTTTAGACCCTTAAGGTAATAAATTCTTTCCTTTGTAAACCCATTACACATCCGCCCTATAGGAATGTAATTTTATCTTCGAAAGATGGCGCCAAACCTTAAAATAATTACTCTTAGAGAAAATAAGTCTTTGTTGATAAGTCCTTGTCAAGAGTCATAAAATGTTAATAGGCCTTCTGGCCAGAAGATGATGTAAATCACCTAAACCATTTGTATACGATAAATTTGCAGGAAAGAAACCCTGGTTTTTGATAAGGATCAAAAACTGCTGACTTTGCATCCCCTATTATCCTCTATGTGTAACTTAGGGTATAAAAGCCCCTGTTGAAAATAAAGCTACGGGCCTTGCTCACCAACGCTTGGTCTCCCCATGTCATTCTTCCCCTCAACCTCCAGCTGAGTATCCATCTGGAGCGTGGATATCCTCTGCGACCATTTATTTGCCTGGGCTTCTAAGACCCACTCGAGAAGGTGTCTAAGGTGGGGCACCTTCCGCTATTCGAGAGGGCGCCTGTGGCCTCTGTGGTCAGAGCTAACCTGGTGTCACGGGTTATATTGATTTTCCGCGTAAACCAAGCTACTCAGCTTCTTTTCTCCACTGAATTTTCCTACTGAGCTATCCTCATTCTATTCCTCTTTATATCTCTGAATAAATAAATAAATAAATAAATAGGTCGCCTACGCCGTCTCCCCTTCGAATACCCTGGATCAGCCAGGGCTGGACCTCGGCACACGACTGAGCGACTTCACTTTCACTTTTCACTTTCATGCATTGGAGAAGGAAATGGCAACCCACTCCAGTGTTCTTGCCTGGAGAATCCCAGGGATGGGGGAGCCTGGTGGGCTGCCATCTCTGGGGTCGCACAGAGTCAGACACGACTGAAGCGGCTTAGCAGCAGCAGCAGCAGCAACAGTGACATCCTGGCCTAATGATATGACAGGGCATATTACATCTCTCAGGTGAGTTGGAGATTCAGAGCTCAGGGCTGGCTTGGAGGCTAGGTGTGCTGGCCCACCACATTCCATCACTGGAAAAACAAAGTCTTGTGATTGAAATCAGTGGCAAGGGAAACAAGTTGAACGTCACACCTTTTCAAATTTATGCAGTGAATACTGTCTTCCTATATACGGTGCATCGATTTGAAAGTCTTTTACAAAGTTCTAGGTACTGAATTCTTATTTTTGTTTTGCTAATTATGTTTAATTTTCTGTCCTGCCAAACTATATCAAGGAAATAATATGTACAAATAAGCACAGGATGCTAAAGTTTATTCTTCTTCCCAGATCTATTTCCTCCCATACAAGAACATCAATCGTTACATAATTTCTATAAGATTCTGGAGTTGAAAGCCCATCCTGGGTATTATACAAATGTTCTTTTATAATCCTTTATGCCATTTCTGATTAAGGTAATTCACTCTTTTCATTACTGTTTTTCTTTTATTAAAATACCATCACTAATTAGGTGACAATGACTTAAAGGAAAGAAGTAGGAGAAAGGCCTGACTATGCTGCTGGACACACCAGCTACTTCTATTGGTCTGAGGTTTAAGCAGGAACCCCAAATTAAACATTATTCCTAGGAATGCAGTGATGAAATTCAAACATACTTTCCCCATCCCATACTGTGGGAAATTGTCCAATTCTTGTCCAATTTGAATATTCTACTAGGATATTTTATATCAGAGGAGTTCTGAAATATTGATATATAAACATTCTGAGCATATTTAATGCAATAAAATCCCAAATTATTACCACACATAAAATTCTTCCTGCATTTATATTAGTCTTCTCAAGTGGGTACGATTTATCTTTCTCCAATAAAAATTATCCTTTTTGTTATTTAACTCACACTGCAATATCTTGTAGTCCATAATAAATTATAAATCCTCTTTTTGCTGGTGGACATCTAGGTTACTTCCATGTCCTGGCTATTATAAACAGTGCTGCGATGAACACTGGGGTACACGTGTCTCTTTCCCTTCTGGTTTCCTCAGTGTGTATGCCCAGCAGTGGGATTGCTGGATCATAAGGCAGTTCTATTTCCAGTTTTTTAAGGAATCTCCACACTGTTCTCCATAGTGGCTGTACTAGTTTGCATTCCCACCAACAGTGTAAGAGGGTTCCCTTTTCTCCACACCCTCTCCAGCATTTATTACTTGTAGACTTTTGGATCGCAGCTAAATCCTCTTTTTGAATGTACAAGCTGAGAGTCACACCAGAAACAAACTATACCTTACTGAGTTCTTTAAAGGCATAGAAAGCTTTGGAAAAGAATAAATGTCTCTGGAGAAATGTCCTGACAAAGCAGTAATAAAAAGGTCACACTACGTTTCATGCAGCATTTGCCTTGTTTAATAAGAATTATATCCCCAAATGTGTTTTAACGACTGATAATTAGAAACATTATAGTTAAAGAAGGAATCAAGACTACCTTAATACTAGGTTAAGCACACTGGTCTAAATTTTTTATCAAAATGGCAACTCTCTGATACGGGCATTCAGATTTATTCTCAAAGCTTTTTAACTTTTCCTAAATATCAGGGGCAGAGTGTTTTGCAGTTCTTATTTTATTATAACTCGAGACCAGTTTTTAACAGTTATTACTTTAAGAATCATGGCTTATGTCTGAAGGCTGAAATAAGAACAGATCATAAGCATATGAGAGCATGAATTTAAATGGATATATGGAGAATAAAAGAGGTATAGAGTTTACCATAAAATCAGTGGCATATTTATTAAAATACTTGATCACATTCCTTTCAAGAAAAAAATATTTAAATTTTAAGTTGTATGAGAGAGAAAAAAAGAAAGGAAACACCTTCATGTGCTTTGCATTGAACTTTCTTGCAAGAGTTCATTTAAATACCATCGCATGTAGATGAAAGACAGCTGATATGCCAATGACATTCTTATTCCTGCTGAGAACTTATTTTCAGTAATATTCAATCAGTTTAAAACAACTTCAAACTATCAGTCTGATACAATGACAAGCTCAAAAAAGAAAAGGGCTAGTCACTCAGTCCTGTCTGACTCTTTGCAACCGCATGCACTGGAGGCTGCGAGGCTCCTCTGTCCATGGGATTCTCTAAGCAAGAATACTGGAGTGGGTTGACATTCCCCTTTCCAGGGTATCTTCCTGACCCAGGGATTGAACTTGAGTCTCCTACATTAAAGGCAGATTCTTTACCTTCTGGCCAACTCAAATATACAGCTGGATAAAAATTTCAACAGTGTTGCTTACTAAAGGCAGACTCCTTAATGTCTTTTAATTCATAGATCTTCATCTCTAAAACTGGAAAAATCCTGTCTCCTTTGGAGGGATCTTGTGATGTGTCAGGGAGGTGCTAAGCTGCATCAGGACAGCGTCTCAATAAATACTGTCTTATCCTGTCACTAGAGATTCTGGAAATGTCTATCCATTGGGTCGAGGGGTTCAGTCTATTTGATGATTCAGTGACTTTGTTATAGTCTAAATGAGCCCAATGCAAACTACTGAATAAAAAGACATCATCAATATGTTAAATATCTAATCTTAAAGAACCCATCTGCCAATGCAGGAGACCTAAGAATTGCAGATTTGATCCCTGGCCTGGAAAGATCTCCAGTAGCATATTGGGCACCTAACGCAGAGTTCCAAAGAATAGCAAGAAGAGATAACAAAGCCTTCTTCAGCGATCAGTGCAAAGAAATAGAGGAAAACAACAGAATGGGAAAGAATAGGGATCTCTTCAAGAAAATCAGAGATACCGAAGGAACATTTCACGCAAAGATGAGCTCGATAAAGGACAGAAATGGTATGGACCTGACAGAAGCAAAAGATATTAAGAAGAGATGGCAAGAATACACAAAAGAACTGTACAAAAAAGATCTTCATGACCCAGATAATCACGATGGTGTGATCACTGCCCTAGAGCCAGAGATGCTGGAATGTGAAGTCAAGTGGGCCTTAGAAAGCATCACTACGAATAAAGCTAGTGGAGGTGATGGAATTCCAGTTGAGCTATTGAAAATCCTGAAAGATGATGCTGTGAAAGTGCTGCACTCAACATGCCAGCACATTTGGAAAACTCAGCAGTGGCCACAGGACTGGAAACGGTCAGTTTTCATGCCAATCCCAAAGAAAGCCAATGCCAAAGAATGCTCAAACTACCGCACAATTTCACTCATCTCACACGCTAGTAAAGTAATGCTCAAAATTCTCCAAGCCAGGCTTCAGCAATACGTAAACCGTGAGCTTCCAGATGTTAAAGCTGGTTTTAGAAAAGGCAGAGGAACCAGAGATCACATTGCCAACATCTGGTGGATCATGGAAAAAGCAAGAGAGTTCCAGAAAAACATCTATTTCTGCTTTATTGACTATGCCAAAGCCTTTCACTGTGTGGATCACAATAAACTGTGGAAAATTCTGAAAGAGATGGGCATACCAGACCATCTGACCTGCCTCTTGAGAAATCTGTATGCAGGTCAGGAAGCAACAGTTAGAACTGGACATGGAAAAACAGACTGGTTCCAAATAGGAAAAGGAGTTCGTCAAGGCTATATATTGTCACCCTGTTTGTTTAACTTATATGCAGAGTACATCATGAGAAACGCTGGACTGGAAGAAACACAAGCTAGAATCAAGAATGCCCTAAGAAATATCAATAACCTCAGATACGCAGATGACACCACCCTTATGGCAGAAAGTGAAGAGGAACTAAAAAGCCTCTTGATGAAAGTGAAAGTGGACAAAGGTCAACAAAAACGCAAGGCAAAAACAAAGCCCAGTTGATTAAGAGCACTTGGTAAGAAAGGGGTATTAAAATGATGCAATACAAGCAAGTAGCCCTCACTTGTCTACCAACTCATCAATTCATTTTGTAGGATCTAGAAGTTCTAATGAGGTGGATGAAACTGGAGCCGATTATACAGAGTGAAGTAAGCCAGAAAGAAAAACACCAATACAGTATACTAACGCATATATATGGAATTTAGAAAGATGGTAATAATAACCCTGTATGTGAGGCAGCAAAAGAGACACAGATGTATAGAACAGTCTTTTGGACTCTGTGGGAGAGGGAGAGGGTAGGATGATTTGGGAGAATGGCATTGTAACATGTATAATATCATATAAGAAACAAATCGCCAGTCCAGGTTCGATGCAGGATACAGGATGCTTGAGGCTGGTGCACTGGGATGACCCAGAGGGATGGTATGGGGAGGGAGGTGGGAGGAGTGTTCAGGATTGGGAACATGTGTATACCCATGGCAGATTCATGTTGATGTATGGCAAACCAATACAATATTGTAAAGTAATTAGCCTCCAGTTAAAATAAATAAATTTAAATTAAAAAGAAAAAAAAAAGAAACTGAAAGTGGAGAGTGAAAAAATTCGCTTAAAGCTCAACATTCAGAAAACGAAGATCATGGCATCTGGTCCCACCACTTCATGGGAAATAGATGGGGCAACAGTGGAAACAGTGTCAGACTTTATTTTTCTGGGCTCCCAAATCACTGCAGATGGTGACTGCAGCCATAAAATTAAAAGACGCTTACTCCTTGGAAGGAAAGTTATGACCAACCTAGATAGCATATTCAAAAGCAGAGACATTACTTTGCCAACAAAGGTCCGTCTACTCAAGGCTATGGTTTTTCCTGTGGTCGTGTATGAATGTGAGAGTTGGACTGTGAAGACAGCTGAGCTCCGAAGAATTGATGCTTGTGAACTGTGGTGGTGGAGAAGACTCTTGAGAGTCCCTTGGACTGCAAGGAGATCCAACCAGTCCATTCTGAAGGAGACTGTCCCTGGGATTTCTTTGGAAGGAATGATACTAAAGCTGAAACTCCAGTACTTTGGCCACCTGATGCGAAGAGTTGACTCATTTGAAAAGAGTCTGATGCTGGGAGGGATTGGGGGCAGGAGGAGAAGGGGACGCCAGAGGATGAGATGGCTGGATGGCATCACTAACTCGATGCACGTGAGTCTGAGTGAACTCCGGGAGTTGGTGATGGACAGGGCGGCCTGGCGTGCTGCGATCCATGGGGTCGCAAAGAGTGGGACATGACTGAGTGGCTGATCTGATATGAATGACCTGGGGAGTTCCTCTTTCAGTATCCTATCATTTTGCTTTTTCATACTGTTCATGGGGTTCTCAAGGCAAGAATACTGAAGTGGTTTGCCATTCCCTTCTCCAGTGGACCACATTCTGTCAGACCTCTCCACCATGACCCGCCCGTCTTGGGTGGCCCCACACGGCATGGCTTAGTTTCATTGAGTTTCATGGCATGGCTTAGTTTCATTGAGTTAGACAAGGCTGTGGACCGTGTGATTAGATTGACTAGTTTTCTGTGATTATGGTTTCAGTGTGTCTGCCCTTTGATGCCCTCTCGCAACACCTACCGTCTTACTTGGGTTTCTCTTACCTTGGACGTGGGGTATCTCTTCACAGCAGCTCCAGCAAAGCGCAGCCACTGCTTATTACCTTGGACGAGGATTATCTCCTCTCCAGAAAGAATGAAGGGATGGAGGCAAACCAAAAATAGTACCCAGTTGTGGATGTGCCTGGTGATGGAAGCAAGGTCCAATGCTGTATAGCGCAATATTACATAGGAACCTGGAATGTTAGGTCCATGAATCAAGGCAAATTGGAAGTGGTCAAACAGGAGATGGCAAGAGTGAACGTCAACATTCTAGGAATCAGTGAACTAAAATGGACTGGAATGGGTGAATTTAACTCAGATGACCATTATATCTACTACTGTGGGCAGGAATCCCTTAGAAGAAATGGAGTAGCCATCATGGGCAACAAAAGAGTTTGAAATGCCTTATTGCCTTATTGCCAAATTCAGACTGAAATTGAAGAAAGTAGGGAAAACTACTAGACCATTCAGGTATGACCTAAATCAAATCCCTGATGATTATACAGTGGAAGTGAGAAATAGATTTAACGGACTAGATCTGATAGATAGAGTGCCTGATGAACTATGGATGGAGGTTTGTGACATTGTACAGGAGACAGGGATCAAGACCATCCCCATGGAAAAGAAATGCAAAAAAGCAAAAATGGCTATCTGGGGAGGCCTTACAAATAGCTGTGAAAAGAAGAGAAATGAAAAGCAAAAGAGAAAAGGAAAGATATAAGCAGCTGAATGCAGAGTTCCAAAGAAGAGCAAGGGGAGATAAGAAAGCCTTCCTCACCGATCAATGCAAAAACATAGAGTTAAACAACAGAATGGGCAAGACTAGAGATCTCTTCAAGAAAATTAGAGATACCAAGGGAACATTTCATGCAAAGATGGGCTCGATAAAGGACAGAAATGGTATGGACCTAACAGAAGCAGAAGATATTAAGAAGAGTTGGCAAGAATACACAGAAGAACTATACAAAAAAATCTTCACGACCAAGATAATCACGATGGTATGATCACTCACCTAGAGCCAGACATGCTGGAATGCAAAGTCAAGTGGGCCTTAGAAAGCATCAGTACAAGCAAAGCTAGTGGAGGTGATGGAATTCCAGTTGGGCTATTGAAAATCCTGAAAGATGATGCTGTGAAAGTGCTGCACTCAATATGCCAGCAAATTTGGAAAACTCAGCAGTGGCCTCCGGACTGGAAAAGGTCAGTTTTCATTCCAATCCCAAAGAAAGGCAATGCCAAAGAATGCTCAAACAACCGCACAATTGCACTCATCTCACACACTAGTAAAGTAATGCTCAAAATTCTCCAAGCCAGGCTTCAACGATATGTGAACCATGAACTTCCAGATGATCAAGCTGGTTTTAGAAAAGGCAGAGGAACCACGAGAGATCAAATTTCCAACATGTGCTGGATCATGGAAAAAGCAAGAGAGTTCCAGAAAAACATCTATTTCTGCCTTATTGACCATGCAAAGCCTTTGACTGTGTGGATCACAATAAAATGTGGGAAATTCTGAAAGAGATGGGAATACCAGACCACCTCGGCTGCCTCTTGCAAAACTTGTATGCAGGTCAGGAAGCAACAGTTAGAACTGGACATGGAACAACTGACTGTTTCCAAATAGAAAAAGGAGTACATCAAGGCTGTATATTGTCACCTTGCTTATTTAAATTCTATGCAGAGTATATCATGAGAAATCTGGGCTGAAAGAAGCACAAGCTGGAATCAAGATTGCCAGGAGAAATATCAATCACCTCAGATATGCAGATGACACTACCCTTAAGGCAGAAAGCAAAGAGGAACTATAAAGCCTCTTGATGAAAGTGAAAGAGGAGAGTGAAAAAGTTGGCTTAAAACTCCACATTCAGAAAACTAAGATCATGGTATCTGGTCCCATCACTTCATGTGGGATAGCTGAGGAAACAGTGGAAACAGTGTCAGGCTTTATTTTATTGCGCTCTGAAATCACTGCAAATTGTGACTGCAGCCTTGAAATTAAAAGAGGCTTACTCCTTGGAAGGAAAGTTATGACCAACCTAGATAGCATATTGAAAGGCAGAGACATTACTTTGCCAACAAAGGCCTGTGTACTCAAGGCTATGGTTTTTCCAGTGATCATGTATGGATGTGAGAGTGGGACAGTGAAGAAAGCTGAGTGACGAAGAATTGATGCTTTTGAACTGTGGTGTTGGAGAAGACTCTTGAGAGTCCCTTGGACTGCAAGGAGATCCAACCAGTCCATTCTAAAGGAGATCAGCCCTTCTTTGGAAGGAATGATGCTAAATCTGGAAAAAAAAAAAAAAAAGTCCAGTACTTTGGCTACCTCATAGGAAGAGTTGACTCATTGGAAAAGACTCTGATGCTGGGAGGGATTGGGGGCAGGAGGAGAAGGGGACGACAGTGGAAGAGATGGCTGGATGGCATCACCGACTCAATGGACGTTAGTTTGAGTGAACTCCGGGAATTGGTGATGGACAAGGAGGCCTGGCATGCTGCCATTCATGGAGTCGCAAAGAGTCGGACATGACTGAGCAACTGAACTGAACTGAACTTAGACAGATCTCCTGGAAAAGGAAATGCAACCCAGTCCACTAATTTTGCCTGGAGAGTCCCATGGATAGAGGAATCTGGAGGGCTACAGTCCATAGGTTGGCAAAGAGTTGGACAGAAGTAAAGTGACTAAGCACAAACATGTTACCAGTTTGTTTACTATAATGATTGACTCTGAGATTGGAACAAAAGAATGGTTTCAGTGTGGAACCATCTTTAGAAGTGAAGGGAAATTTGTGTCAAAAATATTGAACACCCTCTGGCTAAAACAATGGATCTAGAAGGTTTTCAGTTCAGTCACTAAGTCCTGTCTCACTCTTTGTGACCCCATGGACTGCATCAGGCCAGGCCTCCCTGTCCATTACCAACTCCCAGAGTTTACTCAAACTCATGTCCATTGAGTCAGTGATGCCATCCACCATTCTCATCCTTTGTGGTCCTCTTCTTCTCCCACCTTCAGGGTCTCCCTTCCAGCATCAGGGTCTTTTCAAATATGTCAGTTCTTCCCATCAGGTGGCCAAAGTATTGGAGTTTCAGCTTCAACATCAGTCCTTCCAATGAATATTCAGGACTGATTTCCTTTAGGATGGACCGGTTGGATCTCCTTTCAGTCCAAGGGACTCTCAAGAGTCTTCTCTAACACCACAATTCAAAAGCATCGATTCTTTGGCACTCAGCTTTCTTTATAGTCCAACTCCCATATCCATACATGACTACTGGAAAAACCATAGCCTTGACTAGGCGGACCTTTGTTGGCAAAGTAATGTCTCTGCTTTTTAATATGCTGTCTAGATTGCTCATAACTTTTCTTCCAAGGAATAAGTGTCTTTTAATTTCGTGGTTGCAATCACCATCTGCAGTAATTTTGGAGCCCCCAAAAAATAAAATCTGCCATGGTTTCCCCATCTACTTGCCATGAAGTGATGGGACCGGATTCCATGATCTTCATTTTCTGAATGTTGAGTTTGAAGACAACTTTTTCACTCTCCTCTTTCAGTTTTATCAAGAGGCTTTTTAGTTCCTCTTCACTTTCTGCCATAAGGGTGGTGTCATCTGCATATCTGAGGTTATTGAAATTTCTCCCGCCAATCTTGATTCCAGCTTGTGCTTCATCCAGCCCAGCATTTC
Source organism: Bubalus bubalis (assembly GCF_019923935.1). NCBI lineage: Eukaryota > Metazoa > Chordata > Mammalia > Artiodactyla > Bovidae > Bubalus > Bubalus bubalis. The sequence continues at coordinate 74,199,504 of NC_059161.1, forward strand.
TCATGATGTACTCTGTGTATAAGTTAAATAAACAGGGTGACAACATAAAGCTGTGACGTACTCCTTTTCCTATTTGGAACCAATCTTTAGTTCCATGTCCAGTTCTAACTGTTGCTTCCTGACCTGCATACAGATTTCTCAAGAGGCTGTCAGGTGATCTGGTATTCCCATGTCTTTCAGAATTTTCCACAGTTTATGGTGATCCACAGAGTCAAAGGCATCAGTATAGTGAATAAAGCAGAAATAGATGTCTTTCTGGAACTCTCTTGCTTTTTTGATGATCCAATGGATGTTGGCAATTTGATCTCTGGTTCCTCTGCCTTTTCTAAAACCAGTGGTTTACATATAAAATCCCACGATTTGCATGTTGAAAGAGGGAGGAGTTGGTGGAAACTATTAGATAAGAAATTGATCTTCCTGAGTTTAGCGTTTTATCAGTTGATGCAATTAATTAATTGTTCTTTGTCTGTTGCTGCTGCTGCTGCATTGCTTCAGTCCTGTCTGACTCTGTATGACCCCATAGATGGCAGCCCACCTGGCTCCGATGTCCCTGGGATTCTCCTGGCAAGAACACTGGAGTGGGTTGCCATTTCCTTCTCCAATGCATGAAAGTGAAAAGTGAAAGTGAATTCGCTCAGTGGTGGCCGACTCTTAGCGACCCCATGGACTGCAGCCTACCAGGCTCCTCTGTCCATGGGATTTTCCAGACAAGAGTACTGGAGTGTGTCACCATTGCCTTCTCCAGTTCCTAGTCGGTGTGTGTAAAAATATATACATATATCTCATAAGAATATATAAATACATGTTTTAAAATATATAATCAATATATGTAAGAAAATATAACATTTTTACATTGAAAAAGGGGAAATTGGTAAAGAACAACTATTGTTTAATTAAACTTATATAAAAGTATACCCTAAAAATGGTAAAGAACCTGCCTGCCAATACTAGACTCATAAGAGACACAGGTTCAATCCCTGGGTTGGGAAGATCCCCTAGAGAAGGAAATGGCAACTCACTCCAGTATTGTTGCCTGGAAAGTCCCATGGACAGAGGAGCCTGGCAGACTACAGTCCATGGGGTGATAAAGGGTGAGACACAACTGAGCCCATGATGGATGTTTACCCGAGGAAAAAGATAAATTTATATTTGTGTGGACATGTGTATAAGAAAATTATTACATGTCTTACATAGAAAATTTACTCCTCTTGAAGCAGTATTTAACATGTTTGGAACCAAAATGATTTGAAATGACTTGACTATTGTATGAAAATTGCCCTTTGAACATGATATATACTTTGTAATTTTTACCACTGTGAGAAATGTATCACTGGTAGTGTAAGCACATAAGCATTTTTATTGTAAATTAATGTTTTAAATCCAATTTTGCATAAAACAATGCATTACTGGGCACTGAGAGAGAATTCCAGATGATGAGAGAAGACCCCCTTAAGCATTTGGCTGCATACTGACCAGTATATGTGCCTGAGGTCAGGGAAAACCACTTGGAGGATTGGGTGTGACAGGGCAGAGCCTCCGCACAAGGACAGTCATGTGCGTGTTCCCATCCCCCAGATTGGAAAATCTCAAAGTTTACAGGGTATTGTACATGGAGGGTTTTTCCACAGTAGTAGGAAATAATTAGTCTAAAGCAAAACACTTCAAAAGTTCCAAATAACAAGTCCTATTAACTAGATCCAGAGGATCAAAAGGAATTTCTTATAAACTAGATCCAGAGGATCAAAAGTTTCAAAGGAATTTTAATAAGCCTCAAATTCAAGTATGAGAATATTTGTAGAAGTCAGTATATATACTATCCACTATGTAAAATTTACAGTGTCAGAGAACCAGTGAAAAATTACCAAGCAAGTATTAGAAATAGTAAGCACTGACATTAAAAGAATTATTATATTGTTATTGCCTCTGTCCAAAAAGTAGATACAAAGAAGATCAAAAGGAATGCAAATCAGAGTTTCAGACTTCTAGAGATGAAAATTAAATGTCCAAGTTGAAAATAAATTGGATGTAACTAAAAATAAATTAATATTGTAAGAAAAACTTAATGAAAGACATTACTTTGCCAACAAAGGTCCGTCTAGTCAAGGCTATGGTTTTTCCTGTGGTCTTGTATGGATGTGAGAGTTGGACACATTTCCACATGTGATGGATGAAGAAGGCTGAGTGCCAAAGAATTGATGCTTTTGAATTGTCGTGTTGGAGAAGACTCTTGAGAGTCCCTTGGACTGCGAGGAGGTCCAACCAGTCCATTCTGAAGGAGATTGGCCCTGGGATTGCTTTGGAAGGCATGATGCTAAAGCTGAAACTCCAGTACTTTGGCCACCTCATGCAAAGAGTTGACTCATTGGAAAAGACTCTGATGCTGGGAGGGATTTGGGGGCAGGAGGAGAAGGGGACGACAGAGGATGAGATGGCCGGATGGCATCACTGACTCGATGGACATGAGTCTGAGTGAACTCCGGGAGTTGGTGATGGACACGGAGGCCTTGCGCGCTGCGATTCTTCGGGTCACAAAGAGTCGGACACGAGTGAGTGACTGAACTGAACTGAACTGAATTAAACTAAATATTGTAAGAAAAATTTAACAAACAATAGTGCATCCATGTGTGTTCTCACTCATGGCTCACTTTTTGTGACGCCATGAATTGTAGCCTGCCAGGCTTCTTTGTCCTGGGATTCTCCAGGCAAGAATACTGGAGTGGGTTGTCATTTCCTCCTCCATAAGCAAAGGGGTAAATAAACTTTACTGTTTTCATATAAAGTAATAGAAGAGTACCAAGGAATGAACGATTAACCTATGCAACATGAACAAATCTCAGATATGCCTAAAGAAAGAAGATAGACAAAAAGGATATTTATGCGTAGTTGAACATATACAAAATTAGAGAAAAATGCAGAATAATTCATGGTGACAACAGATTAGTTGTTGCCTGGCATTAGAGGGGTAGGTAAATATGTAAAGCATACATTAAAAAAAAACCATGAGGAAAGTTTTTGTCAATAGAAAGTATAAATACTTCCATGAGGAAAGTTTTTGTCAATAGAAAGTATAAGTACTTTCATATATATATAATTCATAGGATTTTCCTATGAATTACATTAGGATTTTCCTATCTCTTCAAACTTGTTTTCTAAAGACTTGAAATTACTGGTGTAATGTTCAAAGGAGCATTTTTACAGTTTACCACTTTAAAGATTTATATAACCTCATTTTTTATATAATGGCATTGATTTAATGGCAAGACTGCGAGTTCATCATTATTATCTGTAACATTGCAACCATATATGATTGAAAAAAATTTTTTCTTTGGGTCACTTACATATTTTCTGATCTTTATATCAGGGATTATAACTTCTGTTCATCCAGATTATCTCTTCAAAGACTCAGCACTCAGTCTAAGAACTGAATATGATGCTTACCTTCAGGTCACTTGCTTGACTCTGGTGACCATTCCTCTTTGCTGATCCTTTCAGGGGTAACCGCTATCTTGAATTTTGCATTGAAAATTCATTTACCATTAATTTAAGCTTTTCCAAATGAACTGAGAAATTTTATATGATTTTTCTGTTTTTTGACATATCTCCTAGTGTTATATGTTTGTGCTAAGTCACTTCAGTTGTATCTAACTCTTTGAAGCCCTGTGGACTGTTGCCTGCCAGGCTCCTCTGTCCATGAGATTCTCCAAGCAAGAACACTGGTGTGGGTTGCCATGCCCTCCTCCAGGGTATCTTCCCGACCCAGGTATTGAACCCATGTCTCATATCTCTTGCTTTGGCAGGTGGGTTCTTTACCACGAGCACCACCTGGGAAGCCCTGTTGTTACATGTATAAAAACAACTTGGCAAATAACTAATAACTTAATACCTGCATTGTAGGGTGATGTTTTCAGTTTTATAAAATTGGGTTGGGCCAAATTATCTTTCTAATCACTTGGACCTCCATACACACCCAACAGAAAACTAATGAGTGTAAATTAGTGCTCTATTTCTCTGCCATCTCTTAGTGTTGTCTGACTTGATTTGCTCCACCAATTTGCAAAGTGTAAAATTAGAGCTCTCTGTATTTTCAGCCTGTACTTTCCTGATCACTAGTGATGCTAATCGCTTTTTTGTGTGTGTGTGTGTGCTCTTTGTTTCTTTATTTTTTTTTTTTAATTTTATTTTATTTTTAAACTTTACAAAACTGTATTAGTTTTGCCAAATATCTAAATGAATCTGCCACAGGTATACATGTGTTCCCCATCCTGAACCCTCCTCCCTCCTCCCTCCCCATACCATCCCTCTGGGTCGTCCCAGTGCACTAGCCCCAAGCATCCAGTATCGTGCATTGAACCTGGACTGGCAACTCGTTTCATACGTGATATTTTACATGTTTCAATGCCATTCTCCCAAATCTCCCCACCCTCTCCCTCTCCCACAGAGTCCATAAGACTGTTCTATACATCAGTGTCTCTTTTGCTGTCTCATACACAGGGTTATTGTTACCATCTTTCTAAATTCCATATATATGCGTTAGTATACTGTATTGGTGTTTTTCTTTCTGGCTGACTTCACTCTGTATAATAGGCTCCAGTTTCATCCACCTCATTAGAACTGATTCAAATGTATTCTTTCTAATGGCTGAGTAATACTCCATTGTGTATATGTACCATAGCTTTCTTATCCATTCATCTGCTGATGGACATCTAGGTTGCTTCCATGTCCTGGCTATTATAAACAGTGCTGCGATGAACATTGGGGTACACGTGTCTCTTTCCCTTCCTGTTTCCTCAGTGTGTATGCCCAGCAGTGGGATTGCTGGATCATAAGGCAGTTCTATTTCCAGTTTTTTAAGGAATCTCCACACTGTTCTCCATAGTGGCTGTACTAGTTTGCATTCCCACCAACAGTGGAAGAGGGTTCCCTTTTCTCCACACCCTCTCCAGCATTTATTGCTTGTAGACTTTTGGATCGCAGCCATTCTGACTGGTGTGAAATGGTACCTCATAGTGGTTTTGATTTGCATTTCTCTGATAATGAGTGATGTTGAGCATCTTTTCACGTGTTTGTTAGCCATCCGTATGTCTTCTTTGGTGAAATGTCTATTTAGTTCTTTGGCCCATTTTTTGATTGGGTCATTTATTTTTCTGGAGTTGAGCTGTAGGAGTTGCTTGTATATTTTTGAGATTAGTTGTTTGTCAGTTGCTTCATTTGCTATTATTTTCTCCCATTCTGAAGGCTGTCTTTTCACCTTGTTAATAGTTTCCTTTGATGTGCAGAAGCTTTTAAGTTTAATTAGGTCCCATTTGTTTATTTTTGTTTTTATTTCCAATATTCTGGAAGGTAGGTCATAGAGGATCCTGCTGTGATGTATGTCAGAGAGTGTTTTGCCTATGTTCTCCTCTAGGAGTTTTATAGTTTATGGTCTTACATTTAGATCTTTAATCCATTTTGAGTGTATTTTTGTGTATGGTGTTAGAAAGTGTTCTAGTTTCATTCTTTTACAAGTGGTTGACCAGATTTCCCAGCACCACTTGCTTTTTTATAAGGTCATGATCTTTTCAAATTTTCTTCTCGAAATCCTAGATCAAGTTTTCCCCCACATTTTTCTAATTTTAAAGTTTAAAACCTTTGTTCCTGGATGCTGGTACTAAGCCTTTGTCAGGGCTTCCCTGGTGGCTCAGTGGTAAAGAATCTACCTTCAATGCAGGAGACATGGGTTTGATCCTTGTGTTCAGAAGATCCCCCAGAGAAAGGAATGGAAACCCACTCCAGTATTATTGCCTGGGACATCCCATAGACAGATGAGCCTGGTGGGCTACAGTCCATGGGATTACAAAAGAGTTAGACATTGACTTAGTGACTAAACAACAACAAAAGCCTTTGTCAGTTTAGTGAATTCCAAATACATTCTCCCACTTGACAGATTCTCTTCCTCTTTCCTTATAAAAAGGAAGACAACAGCTGCATAGCGAGAGGGTGCCAGAGATCTGCATGAGGTCACCTCCAGCCCCAAGCAAGGTATTGATTTAGGCTGAGGAAAGAACCACCTCAATGGTGAGAGGAAATGGTACTTGGAGTTCACATAAGGTTGGGAATAGTGTCTACCCCCAAGAGCCACGCTGGCAATCTTGTAATTCATTTGTCTTTGGGTAAACCCTGGAGAAGGAAATGGCTACCCATTCCAGTATTCTTGCCTGGAGAACTCCATGGCCTGGCAGGCTACAATCCATGGGGGCGCAAAGACTCTGACATGACTGAATCACTAACAATTATACTACTTAGTGTAAGTAAGACATAGTGACTAAACAACAAAACAGGGTACTCAGAAGAGTCTGGTTTCAGCACTAGGGCATCCTTTTAGCTTTAAACTAAATCCTGCCTATGGTTCTGCGTGTGTGTTAGTTGCTGTCATGTCCAGCTCTTTGCAATCCCATGGACTGTAGCCTGCCAGGCTCCTCTGTCCATGGAATTTCCCAAGCAAGAATACTGCAGTAGATTGCCATTTCCTTCCCCAGGTGATCTTCCTTACCCAGGGATTGAACCCAGCTCTCCTGCATTGCAAGTAGACGCTTCACCATGGAGTCACCAGGGAAGCCCGTGATTCTCCAAAACCAATGTAAAAGCAAGAACTGAAAGCTGAACACATCACATTTTCAAGAAAACCAACTACATTCTAGTTTAAAAAAAAAAAAAATCCTTCCCTTGGCATTTATGGGACACAGACAGATACAGTCTACAATACAGTGAAATTCACAAGGTCTGATGAAATAAAAACTGTTTTACATGTACACAAGCTTAAGGAATTTGTAACCAGCAGACCTGCACTTCATGAAATCTTAAATGAATTGGTTCAGATGTAAAGTTAATATTAATCATGTGGGTAAGTACATAATACTGTTTCTTCATTAAAAACCCTTTAACAAATATTAACTATTTGAATAACAATGGTAACAACAAAATGTGAGGTTTCTAACCAAAGTAGAACTAAATGTGTGAAAGTAATGGCAAAATGACCAGGAAAAGAGACAGGGAGGTACATTATGAGAAGTTCCTTTTACTATATGTGAAAAGTAATATTACTTGAAGGCAAACAGTTATATGTTGAATATACATATTATTAAAGCAAAGCAACCACTAAAATAGCAAAACCCAAACTGACAGCTAATAAGGAAAAAAGAAAAAAAAGGAAGATGAAGATAAAGTGGAATTGTAAAAAATAGAAAAACAAAAAATGTTAGTTCTAAAGGAGGGAGGAGAGGATAAATAGTAAAGCACAGAGCAAAAAAAATAAATAAATATAAAAACACAAAAATGAATGTATCCTATATGATTTTACTCATGCAAACTTCCGGAAAATGCAAACTAACTGACAGTGATGAAACCAGATCATTGATGTTCTGGGCAGGAAGGGAAAGGCAAGAATGAGGATTACCAAGGAGCACAGGAAACTTTGGAGGGTGATGGTATGGTCATATCTTGATTGTGATGTTGGTGTTATATTTATGTAGATGACCAACCTTGGCAGTGGTTAGAATCACTTTAAGAAAACATTGTTGTTGTTCAGTTGCTAAGTAGTGGCTGACTCTTTCACAACCCCATGGACTGTAGCCCTTCAGGCTCCTCTGCCCATGGGATTTCCGAGGCAATAATACTGGAGTGGGTTGCCATTTCCTTCTCCACAGGATCTTCCTGACCCAGGGATCAAACCCACATCTCTTAGGTCTCCTGTGTTGGCAGGTGGATTCTTTATCACTAAGCCACTTCAGATAAGATCAGTCGCTCAGTCGTGTCCGACTCTTTGCGACTCCATGAATCGCAGCACGCCAGGCCGCCCTGTCCATCACCAACTCCCGGAGTTCACTCAGACTCATGTCCATCGAGTCAGTGATGCCATCCAGCCATCTCATCCTCTGTCGTCCCCTTCTCCTCTTGCCGCCAATCCCTCTCAGCATCAGAGTCTTTTCCAATGAGTCAACTTTTCGCATGAGGTGGCCAAAGTACTGGAGTTTTAGCTTTAGCTTCATTCCTTCCAAAGAAATCCCAGGGCCGATCTCCTTCAGAATGGACTGGTTGGACCTCCTTGCAGTCCAAGGGACTCTCAAGAGTCTTCTCCAACACCACAGTTCAAAAGCATCAGTTCTTCGGCACTCAGCCTTCTTCATCCATCACATGTGGAAATGTGTCCAACTCTCACATCCATACATGACCGCAGGAAAAACCATAGCCTTGACTAGACGAACCTTTGTTGGCAAAGTAATGTCTCTGCTTTTGAATATGCTATCTAGGTTGGTCATAACTTTCCTTCCAAGGAGTAAGCTTCTTTTAATTTCATGGCTGCAGTCACCATCTGCAGTGATTTTGGAGCCCAGAAAAATAAAGTCTGACACTGTTTCCACTGTTTCCCCATCTATTTTCCATGAAGTGATGGGACTGGATGCCACTAAGCCACTTAGGGATGCCCTTAAGCTTGTATAAAATACTGGAAAAGACAGTATCATACATTAATCCTGAATAGTTACAGATCAGCAGTTCCCTTTATAAAATCGTTAATTATGCAGTATATTTAAATCACATTTTATTTTTATAATATATCCTAGTTATTGAACAAATGCCATGTTGTAATCAGCTTGTTGTATGATTAATACATATTCCTTGACCTAATAGCACACTTTCAAATAATGTATTATTTTTCTAATATTAAAAAATGGAATTTGTATCTTATGGAATGAGTTTACACTATCTTCATTTATTACTTATATATTTTTTTTAAATTTAGTGCTAGACACAGAATTTTTAGTAATTAAATAATCCTTTGATAAAAGAGGAATAAACATGTTTATTTATCATTAGATACTAGGTGTACATGATTTTAGATTAAAAAAAGAAGTGTAGTAAGAAAGGCTTCAAGAAACTTACTTTGTTTTCAGTGTTAGGTAATGCAGTGTTCCATACACATCAGAGACTCATGACTGCCTATGTTTTATCTCACTCTCTTTAGTGTGTGTCTTATATTTCTAGTGATACCAGAATGCCTGCTGGAGCTCTAGCCATCAATTTCAAATCCCAGGTGGCAGAAATAAGGAATATGAGATATCTGCTTTTAAGGAGCATAAGCTCTCTGTGTTTGATTTCATTGGTCAGAATAAACCCATAGGGTGAAATGAGAGACTGGAAAATGTAGTGCTTTATTGGGCATTTTATTGCCTCCCATAAGATTGGGATCTATTACTAAGAATAGGAAAATCAACATGCACAACTACTGGTCTCTATCTCATTACACAGTTAAAATTATTTTTTTCCAGATAACATCAAAAGCAACTTGTAATTTTTAGACCTGAGGTTAAGGTTATTAATTTGAGTTTTTTAATGTTATTTTATTGTGGCAGTAACTCTTAGTATTAGATCTGCCTTCTTCACAAATCTTTAAGTCTATCATACATTACTGTTGACAATAGGTACAGTGTTGTACAGATCTCTAGAGCTTAAAGATTTTAATAGCAAGGATAGAATAGACGTGCAAATAAAAGGTGACCAGATTTTAAATTAGAAGACAAAAGTCAGAGGCTCAAACTTAAGGAAAATGGAAGATAATTTTAACTTTATAATTTTAATGTTATTACTATTAGCATTAACCATATCCTTAGGTTGCATTATGTTGACTGGTTTACCAGTCTATAAATATTTATCTTCTTTTTAAAGTAATTTTAAAACCAGTTGATGAAAATTTAATTTTTCTATTGACTCAAAAATTTTCAAAGCCTTGGTGAAGGATCAGAAGCTAGTGGGTTTGTGTAGGGTGGAAATCATCTCTCATTCTTCTTGACATATCCAGAACCTATGAGTGCCTGAGTGCCTGATTCATAAATTAGGTGCCCACTAAATTCAAGTTGAAGAGACAATGTTTGAAAAAAGTGGTCTTACCAAAAATGCACACGGACAAAAACATTTTTGTTTTTCCTGAGAAAAGTGAATACTGTAAAAGTGACAAGTGTAAGGAGGATAGAAAGGAAAGTCATTAGAGGCATGAGTGCCTTTTTTTATATAAGTATAAAACTGTGTATGCTTAAGATATAGAGCTTGATGATTTGATAGATGTACATATTGTAAAAAGATCATGATCAAGCCACATGTTTATCATCTCTACATAGTTACTTTTTAAAATGTGTGTATGTGTGTGTGTGTGTATGTGGAAAAGATTTAAGATCCTTTTAGAAAATGTCATATTTACAACTGAGTATGAACATTGGGCAGCATGCCCTTAAGGTAGATCCCCAGAACTCATTGATCCTGTGTAAGTGAATCTCTGTACCTGCGAGGAGCAGCTCCCCATTTCCTGCCAGCAAACACATTATGCTCTGGGCTTCAGTGAGTCTCTTTTAGATCCCGTGTGTAAGTGAGCTGGCATCGTCTTTATCCTCTGGGGCTTATTTCACTTAGCATAGTGAGTTCTGGGTTTCTCCATCTTGTTCCAAATGACAGAATTTCCCTCTTTCTAAGCTGGAATAATGAAGTGCAGATACATCTTTCAGATTCGACTTTAATTTCGTTTAGACATACCCTTGATCCTTGAATAATGCATGTCTTCGGGGCGCCCACCCTCCCTCTAGTCAAAAATCCACATGAAATTCAAAATCTGGATCTCCTAATAGGCAGGTGATTCCCCCCAGTTCAGGTTCCCCATGTGTGGATGCAACTGACCACAGACCTGATAGCCCTGGAGTATTTACTACTGAAAAAATAATCCATGTGTAAGTTCAGTTCACTTCAGTTGCTTAGTTGTCTCCGATTCTTTGCAACCCCATGGACTTCAGCATGCCAGGCTCCCTGTCCATCACCAACTCTCTGAGTTTACTCAAACTCATGTCCATTGAGTCGGTGATGCCATCCAACCATCTCATCCTCTGTCGGCCCCGTCTCCTCCCACCTTCAATCTTTCCCAGCATCAGGGTCTTTTCAAAAGAGTCAGTTCTTCGCATCAGGTGGTCAAAGTATTGACGTCTCAGCTTCATCATCAATCCTTCCAATGAATATTCAGGACTGATTTCCTTTAAGATGGACTGGTTGGATCACTTTGCAGTTCAAGGGACTCTCAAGAGTCTTCCCCAACACCACAGTTCAAAAGCATCAATTCTTCGGCACTCAGCTTTCTTTATAGTACAACTCTGGAAAACCCATAGCTTTGACTAGATGGACCTTTGTTGGCAAAGTAATGTCTCTGCTTTTTAATATGTTGGCTAGGTTGGTCATAACTTTCCTTCCCAGTAGTAAGCATCTTTTAATTTCATGGCTGCAGTCACCATTTGCAGTGATTTTGGACCCCCCACCCCCCGCCCCGCCCCGACCCCCGCCAAAAAAAAATCTGCCACTGTTTCCACTGTTTCCCCATCTATTTGTCATGAAGTGGTGGGACCGAATGTCATGATCTTAGTTTTCTGAATGTCTTTAAACTAACACATAACTCAACAAGCACACTTTTATACATTTTTGAGTTACAGTTGTCAAAATACATGCACACATTGGACAAACACTGTGTATATCAATATTTTGAGTTTTAATGTGACAAATGGGCTTGTTTAATGTTTGCACATAGGTAGTTAAGATGAGGAATCACTGTTTTCTTCATTTAATACTGCAGGAGGCAAACAATCAACTGTAAAAGCAATTATCCTTGCATAGTTTCCATAGCAAGGTATAAAATGTTTGTACTTTGTTCCTATCATATTTATCTTGAATATATTTACTGTAATGTGATTTCCTTTCTTGTTTCTAATAAAAATAGATTTTGCATTTTATATGCCTTCATTGTTTATATTTTTCTAGTGCTTTATACCTGTTGCATTTTACAAAATTAGTTTTCCACATTAAATTGTGCAGGAGGTGATGACAGATTCTAGATAGTTTGGGAAGTACTGAGCTTCATGAAAATTTCAGAAGACAAATAGAATATCTTTTAAAATATAGTAAGGTATTTGGAGTGGTATTAGTATGTAGAAACTTAAACAGTGACTTAATCAATATTTGACTGCTGCTAAGTCACTTCAGTCGTGTCCAACTCTGTGCGACCCCATAGAGCAGCCCAGCAGGCTCCCCCGTCCCTGGGATTCTCCAGGCAAGAACACTGGAGTGGGTTGCCATTTCCTTCTCCAATGCATGAAAGTGAAAAGTGAAAGTGAAGTCGCTCAGTCTCAGTCGTGTCTGACTCTTAGCGACCCCATGGACTGCAGCCTACCAGGCTCCTCTGCCCATGGGATTTTCCAGGCAAGAGTACTGGAGTGGGGTGCCATTGCCTTCTCCAAATATTTGACTAACAAAAGACAAAAGTATGAAGTTCGAGTTTTGAATTGTTGTAGTTGAGTGAATAGTGAGACACTCAATTTTCTGGGAAATTCAGGAGAAGACACAAGTTCGAAAAGGCACGAGGAGCTAGCAAGATAGTTTATAAGTATTTTAAATGTTTGATAGATCTTTTCTGTATTTCAGTTCAGTTCAGTTCAGTCGCTCAGTCGTGTCCGACTCTTTGCGACTCCATGAATCACAGCATGCCAGGCCTCCCTGTCCATCACCAACTCCCGGAGTTCACTCAGACTCACGTCCATCGAGTCAGTGATGCCATCCAGCCATCTCATCCTCTGTCGTCCCCTTCTCCTCTTGCCCCCAATCCCTCCCAGCATCAGAGTCTTTTCCAATGAGTCAGCTCTTCGCATGAGGTGGCCAAAGTACTGGAGTTTCAGCTTTAGCATCATTCCTTCCAAAGAAATCCCAGGGCTGATCTCCTTCAGAATTTCCATCATAGTTAAAATTTTCAGAGATAACTGAAAAATCATGGCATCCTTTCCTTCCCCTGAGTTTGCATGACATGGGATCATAAAATGTCATTTAGCCTCAGGTGTTTCACTAGTTATCAACGGAGAATTTCTTTCTGTTTCTCATACTCCACTGCCTCCCAGGAGTCCTGTGTATATTTTTAAAGATTTAGCCTGAAGATAAATTTGAATGGCATTGTATTTAGAATCATCATTATCTTGAAAAATACAAAATTCTTTTTTGGAGATCAAATTGTATTTTATGAACATAGGTTTCTACCAAGATGACAGTTTGCATGTCTCTCACATGTCTGAACTCCACCAGTGGAGTGTATCTCTAGCATGATGTTTCAGACGATCTTTATTTCTCAGATGTACTTGGAGTGATGAATAACCAATAAATTAACAGGCAAATAAACATAGCTATTAACATATTTAAGAAAGGAAACATACTATACTATCAGATTTTACAGGGATAGTTCTGACCCCTTTGACTAAGTAAATCAATATATCTTATTGTTTATTTTTCAGTTTTCATGATGGTTTATGACTGTCATCTGTCACACTGTTCAGATATTTTGCATTTATTTGTATAATTATATATATATATATATAATCTGTCTTCTCACAATACTGTATATCCCTGTATTTATTCCTGTTTAGTAACTAGCATTCAGCCTGACAAGATTAGGGGCTAAATAAACATGAGTAAATGAAAGATGGACTTTATTAAACATACAGTCTGGCCAGAACAAAATGCTTATTAATTACCGAGTTCCATTTGCTTGTCAGTAGCCTTCTGCCTAGGGACACTAAAAAGATTTGAAATGTCGGTTGTTATTATCTTTAGGCACGGCTGTTCGGTGCTTCTGTTATTAAAAGAAAATTAATTTTCTTCTCATGCAAAAATGAAGTAACTTGCCCATTCTTAGAATGCATTTTGAATTTCCTAGAAGAAAATGCACTTTGAAACGCTCGTTTCTTCTTTCTACAGTTATTTGAAATATGGCAGAGAGGGTTTCTCTTGCAGAGAAGTCTCTTAACCACTCTACCCCAATAATTCTAGTAACCCAGGTCTCTAAAATAATCTTCTCTGAGAGGCTCCTTCCGTTCCACTAACCTGTGAACATCTGCTTTCCAGCAAATATCTGTATTTTAGAGAACAGTGAGGCTTACACTGTGATCTGTTTTCCTCCCTATGAAACTAAGCAAAAGCATTTTTCATTCAAAATGGTATAAATAATCTTGTCCAACAGGGCTTCCCCTGGTGGTTCAGACAGTAAAGAATCCACCCGCATTGCGGGAGACCTGGGTTCCATCCCTGGTTGTCAAGATCCGCTGGGGAAGGGAAAGGCTCCATTGTTCTAACCTGGAGAATTCCATGGACTGTATAGTCCATGGGGTAGCAAAGAGTCGGACACGAGTGCGCGACTTTCACTTTTATATTGTTTTAACACTTTCATGCAAAATTATATCTGAGAGCATTTACCAGTTCTTGAAGACTAGCTCTGTCGCCCTGGCGGGCCGCCCTCCTGTCCCACGCGGCGGGGCAGCGCCGGCCTCAACCCAGGAGAGCGTCCGGGGAGTCCGCGGGCGGCTGGCCCCTGCCGCGCGGGCTGGCGGGCGGCGGCGACGGGCGGCTCCGCGGGGCGGGGACCACACGCCGCCTGCCCGCGCCCGGCCCCTTGTCCTCGCGCGGCGAAGGTCCCGCGCGGCGGCGCTAGCGGCGGGACACGGTGGGCCCTGCGCGAGTTATAGGCGCTCCTTCTGAGGCGCCCTGTTAAGCCTCTAGATCTGTGGCGGCCGCACCCGCGGAAAACGACGGGAGGCGCAGACGGAGCAAAGTCAGAGGAGCAGCTCGGTCCCCGTCGAGCCTCCAACGCAGGCCGAGGATGGCCGGACTCCCGCCGCGGGAGGAGCCAGTTCCGCTGAGGCGCTTGTGCGCCCCTTTCCTCACCCTTCCGAGGCTGCTCCCGCTCCGGAGCCAGACCTCGGCGCGGGCGCGCGGTCCCGGCGGCGGCCCAGGGCTGGAGACGCCGCAGCCCGAGGCGCGGGGTGTGGGCCGGGGGCGCCGTGGGCGGCGGAGGCAGTCCGCAGCCTGAGGGCGGAGAGCGGCGGCCTGCCCGGGTCCAGTGGCGCGGCTCCCTGGGGCCCCGAGGTGCGGCTTTCGGGGACTGGGTGCCGCGAGGGCGCGTCCGGGAGCTCGGGGGCCCGCGGGGTCGGGGGGCTGCGGTGTTCGTCCCGGGCTCCGGCCGCGGCTGAGTTTGCGGGAGAGCGAGCCTGCGCCCCGGGGGGCGGCGGGGTGGGGACCGGGGCATTTTGGTTACTAATTTTCTCTCAGGTTGAGGAGTCAAGAACTGAAAAATAGATGGTTTTTTTGGATTTGAGGATCTGGAAGATCCTATGATTCCTCATGTGAGTTAACTATTTGGACCTTAATGTCCGACGACGAGTCTCTCAGCGTTTAACTTTGTTAATTATGGCTTTCTCTTTATAAATTTAGATTTCTTTTCTCTCTGTAGGCAGATCTGTCAATGTTATTTTTATTTTTTAAATTAAATTTATTTTAATTAGAGGCTAATTACCTTACAATATTGTATTGGTTTTGCCATACATCAATATTTTTAAAGTTCCTGGCTGGGATGTCATTCTGAGAAAACGCCTGTTCGCCTCAGCTGAACATAGTTTCCCATCCTTTCCTCTGGTCTGAGTTTTGATTTGCTTCGGTGCTCCTTCTGACCTTCTTTTGTCCTGCTGGTGAGAGCAGGGCTCCCAGCTCTTCGCAATGATTTCCATCTCCGGCTCTCTATTGAGACCCCTGCTCTGCTCCTGCTAGGTGGAGGTAGTGTCTGGGCTCTCCAAGCAGTCTCTGTTGACAGACCATGGTGGGAGGGACCCCTCCTTACCATGGTGGGAGTGGGGGTTCCAGCTCCCCATTTTCTTATTAATAAGGTTTGCGAAAGGGTCATTCATCCATAACATCATTGGCCACCCACCAGGGGATACACTTTCAGTTGGTGAATTTAAAAAAGACATACTCTTTGCTCTCAAGCAGTTAAAAGGATGTAACATCAGAAGTGGAAATGTGCATTTTTATAAACATTTATAAATGGCTGAAATGTGTACTAAAATTGTATGCATGGTTATACTGCAAAACTGCAAATATGTTCCTTAATGTTTAGTTAAAAACCAGCTGGGGAGCTTATATCACAAAAGAATAAAGGTAAATAAATATGATAGGATATAATTTAAAATTATATAATGCAGTGTTGATTTTAGCGTGATTCATTATAGTCTATTCATATTAAAATTTTCATAAAGTATATATAAATTTAACACATACTGAAAACCTATGGTGATATTAAAGATTCGATCCATTATTCAACATTTTATTTTCAGAACATATTAATATAAAATTTGATGATTTAAGAAAGTATAATCTTGATAAAGATTATAAAGAACAATTTACTAATGAAAATAAACATAACAAGGGTCAGAATTGCAAATGATGTTATTGAAGTACAGATATGTTTGTTGAAAAAAAATCTTCCACATTTCTTAGTTTAAACTTGTAGACATTGTCACTAAAATCCATTAAAATAGTTTAGCTCCTTAACCAGGATCTGTATTTCACTATACATTAGTTGCTGCTGCTGCTACTGCTGCTACTGCTGCTAAGTCGACTCTGTGTGACCCCCACAGACGGCAGCCCACCAGGCTCCCCCTTCCCTGGGATTCTCCAGGCAAGAACACTGGAGTGGGTTGCCATTTCCTTCTCCAATGCATGAAAGTGAAAAGTGAAAGTGAAGTCCCTCAGTCATGTCCAACCCTTAGCGACCCCATGGACTGCAGCCCACCAGGCTCCTCTGTCCAAGGGATTTTTCCAGGCCAGAGTACTGGAGTGAGGTGCCGTTGCCTTCTCCGGTTATGATCATGAAAAACACATTTTCTAATTCAATAATTCTAAAGCTATTTGTCTCTTTACCACAAATGTGATGGCGAGTGGAAATTTTGGCTGAAAGTATCAATATGTAGCTCTTAAGTCTGCACTTAAACAAGACCTGGAAGCAGTTCAACCTCGCTTCAATTTATGCCATCTCCCTTCCTTCCCATTCCTATCACAAAGCAGTTTCACAGTCTAGGGGAGGATTAATATTGGTGTAAGTAGATAAATAATTTGCATATAAGAAATAATGAATTAATGTGTTCTACTTATACACTTCCCCATTCAAATTATGTTTCATTCAACCCCTGGCTTCAAATACACTGGTTGTTCATGGCCAAGGATTTTGAAGAAACAAAATGTGATGGCTTTAAAGGACTAAGCTTGCAAAGTACAAATAGCAATTTTTCCTCTGTACAACTCTTCAGTTAATTAAGGCCTAGATAAGAGGTTGGACTGAAAACAACTCATCATAGGGGAAATTATGTCACATTGTAACCCAAAGAAGATGGAAAATGGGATCAAAAAGTATAGCCATTCAACTTCTTAATCTTAGATTGGGCTTCCCTAGTGGCTCCGACTATAAAGAATCTGCCTGCAATGCGGGAGACCCATGTTCCATCCCTGGGTTGGATAGATCCCCTGGAAAAAGGAATGGCTACCCACTCCAGTATTCTTCCCTGGAGAAGTCCATGGATGGAGGAGCCTGATGGGCTAAAGTCCATGGGGTTGCAAAGAGTTGGACACCACGGAGTGATTATGAATAAATGTAAAAAGTCTAAGCTGTATGGGACAAGACCTAGAGTTCAGTTGCTCAGTGGTGTACAACTCTTTGAGACCCCATGGACTGCAGTGTACAAGGATTTCCTATCCATCACCAACTCTCAGAGATTGCTCAAACCTATGTCCACCGCCTTGGTGATGCCATCCAACCACCTCATCCTCTGTCCACCCTTTCTGTCTTCAATCTGTCACAGCATCAGGGTATTTTTTTTTTATCAGTGAGTCAGTTCTTCACATCAGGTGGCCAAAGTATTGGAGCTGAAGCTTCAGCATCAGTCCTTCCAATAAATATTCAAGATTCATTTCCTTTAGGATTGACTGATCTGATCTCCTTGCAGTCCAAGGGACTCTCAGGAGTGTTCTCAAACACCACAGTTCAAAAGCATCAGTTCTTTGGCACTCAGCTATCTTTATGGTCCCAATTCTCACATCCATGCATGCCTACTGGAAAAACAATAGCATTGACTAGACTGATGTTTGTTGGCAAAGTAATGTCTCTGCTTTGGAATATGCTGTCTAGGTTGAAACATAGTTTTTCTTCCAAGGAGCAAGCATCTTTTAATTTCATGGCTGAAGTCACCATCTGCAGTGATTTTGGAGCCCAAGAAAATAGTCTGTCACTGTTTCCATTCCTTCCCCAACGATTTGCCATGAAGTGATGGGACCAGATATGAAGATCTTTGTTTTTTGAATGTTACATTTTAAGCCAGCTTTTTCACTCTCTTCTTTCACTTTCATCAAGAGGCTCTTTAGTTCCTTTTTACTTTCTGCCATAAAGGTGATGTCATCTGCATATTTGAGCTTATTGATATTTCTCCTTGCAATCTTGATTCCAGCTTGTGCTTCATCAAGCTCGGCATTTTGCATGATGTACTCTGCATCAGTTCAGTTCACTCGCTCAGTCATATCAGACTGTGAGCCCATGGCCTGCAGCATGCCAGGCCTCCCTGTCCATCACCAACTCCTAGAGTTTACTCAAACTCAGGTCCATTGAGTCGGTGATGCCATCCAGCCATCTCATCCTCTGTTGTCCCCTTCTCCTCCTGCCTTCAATCTTTCCCAGCATCAGGGACTTCTCAAATGAGTCAGTTCTTTGCATCAAGTGGCCAAAGTATTGGAGTTTTAGCTTCAGCATCAGTCCTTCCAATTAATATTCAGGACTGATTTCCTTTAGTTACATAAGCAGAGGGACAATAGGCAGCCTTGATGTACTCCTTTCCCAGTATGGAACCAGTCCATTGTTCCATGCCCGGTTCTAAATATTGTTGTTCCTGCATACAAATTTCTCTGGACGCAGGTAAGGCGGTCTGGTAATCCCATGTCTTTTAAGAATTTTCCACAGTTTTTTGTGATCCACAAAGTCAAAGGGTTTGGCATAGTCAATAAAGCAGACGTAAATGTTTTTCTGGAACTCTCTTGCTTTTTCTATGATCCAGCAGATGTTGGCAATTTGCTCTCTAGTTCCTCTGCCTTTTCTAAATCCAGCTTGAGCATCTGCAAGTTCACAGTTCACGTTCTGTTGAAGCCTGCTTGGAGAATTTTGAGTGTTACTTCACTAGCATGTGAAATGAGTGCAATTGTGTGGTAGTTGGAACACTTTTGGCATTGCCTTCCTTTGGGAATTGGAATGAAAACTGACCTTTTCCAATCCTTTGGCCACTGCTGAGTTTCCAATTTTGCTGGCATGTTGAGTGCAGCACTTTCACAGCATCATCTCTTAGCATTTGAAATAGCTCAGCTGGAATCCCATTATCTCCACTAGCTTTGTTCGTAGTGATGCTTCCTAAGGCTCACTTGACTTCACAACTCCAAGATGTCTGGCTCTGGGTGAGTGATCACACCATTGTAGTTATCTGGGACATGAAGATCTTTTTGTACAGTTCTTCTGTGTATTCTTGCCACCTCTTCTTAACATCTTCTGCTTCTGTTAGGTCCATACCATTTCTGTCCTTTATTTTGCCCATCTTTGCCTGAAAGGATCCCTTGGTATCTCTAATGTTCTTGAAGAGTTCTCTCCCATTCTATTATCTCCTCTATTTCTTTGGATTGCTCACTGAGGAATGCTTTCTTATCTCTCCTTTCTATTCCTTGGAACTCTACATTCAGATGGGCATTGCTTTCCTTTTCTCCTTTGCCTTTTGTTTCTCTTCTTTTCTCAGCTATTTCTAAGGCCTCCTCAGAGGCCTTTCTGCATTTTGCAAACATGACTTTTTTTGCCTTTTTGCATTTCTTTTTCATGGGGATGCATTGATCATCGCCTCCTGTACAATGTCCCAAACCTCTATCCTCTATTCTTCAGGCACTCTCAGATCTGGTCCCTTGAATCTATTTTCACTTCCACTGTATACTTGTGAGGGATTTGATTTAGGTCATAATTGAATGGCCTAGTGGTTTTCACTCGCCTCTTCAATTTACGTCTGAATTTTGTGAAAAAGAGTTCATGAGCTGAGCCACAGTTAGCTCCTTTTCTTGTTTTTGCTGACGGTATAGAGCTTCTCCATCTTTGGCTGCCAAGACTAAAATCAATCTGATTTTGGTATTGACCATCTGGTGATGTCCATGTGTAGAGTCATCTCTTGTGTTGTTAGAAGAGGGTGTTTGCTAGGACCAGTGCATTCTTTTTGCAAAACTCTGTTACCTTTGCCCTGCTTCATTTTGTACTCCAAGGCTATGTTTGCCTGTTACTCTAGGTATCTCTTGACTTCCTACTTTTGCATTCCAATCTCCGATGATGAAAAGGACTGCTTTTTGGGGGTGTTAGTTCTAGAAGGTCTTGTAGATCTTCATAGAACTGTTCAATTTCAGCTTCTTCAGCATTACTGGTTGGGGCATAGACTTGAATTACTGTGATATTGAGTGGCTTGCCTTTGAAAGGAACAGAGATCATTCTGTCATTTTTGAGATTGCACCTCAGTACTGCATTTTGAACTTTTGTTGACTATGCAGGGTACTCCATTTCTTCTGAGGGATTCTTGCCCACAGTAGTAGATATAATGGTCCTCTGAATCAGATTCGCCCATTCAAGTCCATTTTAGTTCACTGATTCCTAAAATGTCGATGTTCATCATTTCCATCTCCTGTTTGACCACTTCCAATTTACCCTGAATCATGGGCCAAATATTCCAGGTTCCTTTGCAATGTTGTTCTTTGCAGTATCTGACTTTACTTCCATCACCAGTCACCTCTACAGCTGGGTGTTTTTTTCTTTTTGGCTGTTTCTCTTCATTCTTTCTGGAGTTATTTCTCCACTCATCTCCAGCAGCATATTGTGTACCTACTATCCTTGGAAGTTCATCTTTCAATGCCATGTCTTTTTGCCTTTTCATATTGTTCATGGAGTTCTCAAGGCAAGAATACTGGTTTGCCATTCCTTTCTCCAGCGGACCACATTTTGTTGAACTCTCCACTATGACCCGTCCATCTTGGGCGGCTCTACATGGCTCATAGTTTCATTGAGTTAGACAAGGCTATGGTCTATGTGATCAATTTGGTTAGTTTTCTGCGATTGTGTTTTCATTCTGTCTGCCCTCTGAGGGATAAAGATAAGAGGTTTATGGAAGCTACCTGATAGGAGAGATTGATTTTGGGGGAAACTGGGTCTTTTTCTTATGTGCGGGGTCATGTTTAATCAGTCTTTAATCTAATTTTCTCTTTATTTGGGTTTCTTTGTTCTTTCCGCGTTGTTTGGCCTGAGGCCAAACTATGGTAAGGGTAATGAAGATAATGGCAACTTCCTTCAAAAGGAGTTATGCATGCACTGTTGTATTCAGTGCCCCTGACCCTGCAGCAAGCCACTGTGGACCCATGCCTCCACCAGAGATTATTGGTCACTCACAGGCAAGTCTGGCACAGTCTCTTGTGGGGACGCTGTTCCTTTCTCCTGGCTCCTGGTGTGCAAAAGATTTTCTTTGTGCCCTCCAAGAGACTGTTTCCCCAGTCCAGTGCAAGTTCTGTAATCAAATTCCACTGGCCTCCAAAGTCAAATTCCCTGGGGTTCTCAGTACCTTTGCCAGACCCCCAGGTTGGAAAATCTGCTGTGGGTCCTAGAACTTTCTTAACAGTTCTAGAAGACTTAGAGTGTTAGTGTATTTGTTAAAATTTAAGATTAACTCATAGAAAATTTAAATATAATAAAACACACAGCATGTGTCTCTGGGAAGGAAGATGGTAATATTTATGTGTATATAATACTGTGTTTCCAGCTTGTGTTGAGCCACCCAGCATTTCTGTGATGTCCTCAGCATATAAGTTGAACAGACCGGGTGACCACAGACAGCTGTGTGGTACTCCTGTCTCAGTCTTGAACCAATCAGTTTCACACACAGGGTTCTCACTGCTGTTTCTTGAACCACATTCAGGTTTCTCAGGAGACAGGTAAGATGGTCTGGTATTCCCATCTCTCTAAGAGCTTTCCACAGTTTGTCATGATCCACACAGTCAAAGGCTTTAGTGTAGTTGATGAAAAAGGGATAGATGTTTTACTGAAATTCCCTTACTTTCTCTATAATCCAGTGAGTGTTGGCAGTTTGATCTCTAGTTCCTCTTCCTTTTCTAAACCCGGCTTGGACATCTGGAATTTCTTGGTACACATAATGCTGAAGCCTAGCATGCAGGATTTTAAGCATGTCCTTACTAGCATGGGAGATGAGAGCAACTGTCTGATGGCTAGCACATTCTTTGGTACTATCCTTCTTGGCAATTATGATGAAGATTGACCTTTTCCAGTCCTGTGGCCACTGCTGGGTCTTCCAGATCTGCTGATATAAGGAATGCAAAACCTTGCTGGCATCATCCTTTAGGAGTTTGAATTGTTCTTCTGGAATTTCGTTACAACCACTAGCTTTATTAACAGCACTGCTTCTTAAGGCCCACTTGACTTTGAAGTCTAGAATGTCTGGCTCTAGGTCACTAACCACACCATCATAGCAATCTGGTTCATTACCATCTTTTTTTGTACAGTTTTTCCATGTAATGTTTCCATCTTGATCTCTTCAGTGTCTACTAGGTCTCTGCCATTTTTATCCTTCATGTGCCCATCTTTGGATATAATGGTCCCTTGATGTTTCCAATTTTCCTGAAGAGATCTCTAGTCTTCCCCTTTTGCTGTCTTGTTTTATTATTAATAACTGTTCATTGAAGAAGGCCTTCTTGTCTCTGCTAGCTATTCTTTGAAACTCTGCATTTAATTGGATTTACCTTTCCCTCTTTTGCTTGCTTTTCACTTCTCCATTCTTCTGCTGTTTGTAAAGCCTCAGATAACCACTTTGCCTTCTTGCTTTTCTTTTTCCTTGGGATAGTTTTGTTTTCTGCTTCCTGTACAATATTACAAATCTCTGTTCATAGTTCTTCAGGCACACAGTTAAGTAGATCTAATCCCTTGAATCTATTTGTTACCTCTGTTGTGAATTCATACAGGATTTGATTTAAGTCATGCCTGACTGACCTAGTATTTTCCCCAGTTTTCTTTAGTTTAAGCCTGAAGTTTTCTACGAACAGCTGATCATCTGAGCCACAGTTAGATCCGGCCCTTGTTTGTGCTCACTGTACAGTTTCTCCATCTTCGGCTACAAAGAATGTAATCAGTTTGATTTTGGTATTGATCATTTGGTGATATCAATGTGTAAAGTCATCTCTTGTGTTGTTTAAAAAGGGTATTTGCTATGTCTAGTGCATTCTCTTGACAGAATTCAAGAGCCTCTTGATGAAGGTGACAGAGAGGAGTGGACGAGCCAGCTTAAGATTAAGTATTTAAGAAACTAAGATCATCACATCTGGGCCCATTACTGCACAGCAAATAGAAGGGGAAAAGGTGGAAGTAGTGATAGATTTCCTCTTCCTGTGCTCCAAAATCACTGCAGATGGTGACTGCAGCCATGACATCATAAGATGATTGCTTCTTGGCAGGAAAGCAATGACAAACCTAGATTCTGTGTTGAATAGCAGACATTACTCTGCTGACAAAATCTGTATAGTCCAGGCTATGGTCTTCCCAGTGGTCATGTACAGTTATGAGAGCTGGACCTTAAGGAAGGCAGAACACCAACGAATTGATGCCTTTGAATGGTGGTGCTGGAAGACACCTGAAAGTCCCTTGAACAGCAAGGAGATCAAACCAGTCAATTTTATGGCAGATCAACCCTGAGCATTCACTAGAAGAACTGAAGCTCCAGTGATTTGGTCATCTAATGCAAACATGACTTGTTGGAAAAGTCCCTGATACTGCGAAAGATTGTGGGTAGAAGGAGAACAGGGCATCAAGGGATGAGATGCCTGCACAGCATCACGGATGCAATGAACATGAACTTGGGCAAACTCTGGGAAATGGTGAGGGACAGGGAGGCCTGTTGTGCTGCAACCCATGGGGTTGCAAAGAGTTGGACACAACTGGAAACAAATTCTATGCTAGTATATATATGTATGTTTGTTTAAACATACATACATTTTCAGACATATTTGCTGCTGCTGCTAAGTCTATTTACATATATATGCTACAGGTCATTCAAATACTGAAGCATTTGAATCTGCCAATCAGAATGTTTGTGATTTTGGAATTGTCATTGGGTATTTTATTCTAAATATAAATAACAAGCTCTTTTTTCCTATATTTAGGCCTTAAGAGACTATTTGAAAAATAGCTCAAGCTAATTAGCAATGACCCAAAAGTAGAGGAAAAAATAAGTCTTAGACTATGTTGGTCACTGCAGTACCTCTGAAGGGTCCAGAGGCATCCATACAAAATATTTAGTACTGGAATTTTTTTTGTTTTTGAGTGCAGCACTTTCACAGCATCATCTTCCAGGATTTTCAATAGCTCAACTGGAATTCCATCACCTCCACTAGCTTTGTGTGTAGTGATGCTTTCTAAGGCCCACTTGACTTCACATTCCAGGATGTCTGGCTCTAGGTGAGTGATCACCCCGTCGTGATTATCTGGGCCGTGAAGCTCTTTTTTGTATAGTTCTTCAGTGTATTCTTGCCACCTCTTCTTAATACCTTCTGCTTCTGTTAGGTCCATACCATTTCTGTCCTTTATCAAGCCCATCTTTGCATGAACTGTTCCCTTGGTATCTCTAATTTTCTTGAAGCGATCTCTAGTCTTTTGCAGTCTGTTGTTTTCCTCTATTTCTTTGTACTGATCGCGGAGGAAGCCTTTCTTATCTCTTCTTGCTATTCTTTGGAACTCTGCATTAAGAAGAGGTGGCAAGAATACACAGAAGAACTGCACAAAAAAGATCTTCACGACCAAGATAATCACGATGGTGTGATCACTCACCTAGGGTCAGACATCCTGGAATGTGAAGTCAAGTGGGCCTTAAAAGCATCACTGCACACAAAGCTAGTGGAGGTGATGGAATTCCAGTTGAGCTATTGAAAATCCTGAAAGATGATGCTGTGAAAGTGCTATCCTCAATACGCCAGCAAATTTGGAAAACTCAGCAGTGGCCACAGGACTGGAAAAGGTCAGTTTTCATCCCAATCTCAAAGAAAGGTAATGCCAAAGAATGCTCAAACTACTGCACAATTGCATTCATCTCACACGCTACCAAAGTAATGCTCAAAATTCTCCAAGCCAGGCTTCAGCAATATGTGAACCGTGAACTTCCAGATGTTCAAGCTGGTTTTAGAAAAGGCAGAGGAACCAGAGGTCAAATTGACAACATCTGCTGGGTCATGGAAAAAGCAAGAGAGTTCCAGAAAAATATATATTTCTGCTTTATTGACTGTGCCAAAGCCTTTCACTGTGTGGATCACAATAAACTGGAAAATTCTGAAAGCGATGGGAATACCAGAGCACCTGACCTGCCTCTTGAGAAACCTATATGCAGGTCAGGAAGCAACAGTTAGAACTGGACATGGAACAACAGACTGCTTCCAAATAGGAAAAGGAATACGTCAACGCTGTATGTTGTCACCCTGCTTATTTAAATTATATGCAGAGTACATCATGAGAAACGTTGGGCTGGAAGAAGCACAAGCTGGAATCAAGATTGCTGGGAGAAATATC
Organism: Bubalus bubalis; assembly: GCF_019923935.1. Taxonomy (NCBI): domain Eukaryota; kingdom Metazoa; phylum Chordata; class Mammalia; order Artiodactyla; family Bovidae; genus Bubalus; species Bubalus bubalis. Next base: position 74,225,038 of record NC_059161.1, read on the forward strand.
AAAAACCTCAGATATGTAGATGACACCACCCTTATGGCAGAAAGTGAAGAGTAACTAAAAAGCCTCTTGATGAAAGTCAAAGAGGAGAGTGAAAACGTTGGCTTAAAGCTCAACATTCAGAAAACGAAGATCATGGCATCTGGTCCCATCACTTCATGTGAAATAGATGGGGAAACAGTAGAAACAGTGTCAGACTTTATTTGGGTTCCAGAATCACTGTAGATGGTGATTGCAGCCATGAAATTAAAAGATGCTTACTCCTTGGAAGGACAGTTATGACCAATCTAGATAGCATATTCAAAAGCAGAGACATTACTTTGCCGACAAAGTCCATCTAGTTAAAGCTATGGTTTTTCGTGGTCATGTATGGATGTGACAGTTGGACTGTGAAGAAAGCTGAGCGCCAAAGAATTTACGACTTTGAACTGTGATGTCGGAGAAGACTCTCGAGAGTCCCTTGGACTGCAAGGAGATCCAACCAGTCCATTCCAAAGGAGATCAGTCCTCGGTGTTCTTTGGAAGGACTGATGCTAAAAGTGAAACTCCAATACTTTGGTCACCTCATGCGAAGAGTTGACTCATTGGAAAAGACTCTGATGCTGGGAGGGATTGGGGGAAGGAGGAGAAGAGAACGACAGAGGATGAGATGGCATCATCCCTCTTGATGGACGTGAGTTTGAGTGATCTCCATTAGGTGGTGATGGACAGGGATTCCTGGCGTGCTGCAATTCACGGGGTCGCAAAGCGTCGGGCATGACTGAGCAACTGAAATGACTGAACTAACCTTCCCTAAGTTTCAAAGAGCAGTCCAGCTGATAAGAGAAGGGAGGGGATGTAAAAACAGAGGAGAAGCATTCAAGTGGTGGTACAGCCTTAGGGCAAAATCTGGTTCCTCCTCAAGGAAGACCCATAACAAATTCTTTGAATTCTTCTATGGAACTGGGATCCCCACCCAGGTGGAAGATGATAACTTCAGGATGAGCACAAGATTCCTGGAACACCACCTTGTTGCCTCACCCCAAATTTCGCCTTCCTTTTCTGGGGACCAGTGATAACCATCTTGTAAGGTATACTGTTTGGCCTCTGTCTGTTTCGTCTCTGACAGGGTCCGAGAGTTTTAGACTAAATTGCTGTTACCACAAGGATGGAAGCCAGTTTCAGATATAGAATACCTCAAGTTAGATCAGGTAGAGAGAGGCTTTTACTCTGCTAGGCAGAACTACATGCATGAACAGCAGGAAGAAGTTACAGAAGAAAGATACCTCTGTCCCAGTTCCCAAGAAATCTCTCAGGGGACAGTTGTTTGGAGAAGCTCACTGACTGAAACGACCTACCCTTCCCAGATACCATAGTAACCATTTGCATGAATTGTTTTATGACAGGAGGTCCTGGTAAGAACATGGAACTAATAAACCACCACCAACTGGAAGAGTTCGAGAAAGGTCAAAAGGAGACACCACATGTTTGACCACCTCCCTGAATCATTCTCACTGGCAGCCATCTTGGCTGAGCAATGCATGCACAACAAGGAAGGACTCTGAGTCAGAATGATTGGTCAGGGACAACCTGGAAATTAATCCCATCACCATAAAACTCAAGACTGGGAGACACGTGGCAGAGCAGTTCTCCTGGGTTCCCTTACCCTACTGCTCTCCACCTGAGCACCCCTTCCCAATAAAGTCTCTTGCTTTCTCAACACATGTGTCTCCTCAGACAATTCATTTTTGAGTGTTAGCCAAGAGCCCCATTTGGGCCCTGGAAACAGAAGTCCTTCCTGCAACAGAAGGACTGATGCTGAAGCTGAAGCTCAATACTTTGGCGACCTGATGCAAAGAGCTGATTCATTAGAAAAGACCCTTATGATGGGAAAGATTGAAGGCAGGAGAAGAGTACAACAAAGAACAAGATGGTTGGATGGAATCACCAACTCAGTGGACATGAGCTTGGGCAAGCTCCAGGAGATGGTGAAGGACAGGAAAGACTTATGTGCTGCAGTCTGCAGTCCATGGGGGTTACACAGAGTTGGACACGACTGAGCGACTGAACAAAAACAACAAAACACACATAAACAGAAACACACACACATGTCCCATAAATATTAGAAAATTTATTAGTTTCATTCTAATAGTATTAGATATATTTTTAATGCCAAATGTATGCAAATGGTTTGTGTTTGATGCCATTGAATACGGTGTAGTGGTAGTTCCAAGAGGTTGTCCCTCTACAAATGCAGTAAAAGTGAATGAAAGTGTCAAATTTAGCGTGTGTGTGTGTGTGTGTGTGTGTTTAACTCTTAATTAAAAAAAAAAACAAAACCAAAAAAGGTCAAATGCTTAGTTTTGATGTTTAGTCACTAAGTCATGTCTGACCCTTTTGCAACCTCATGGACTATAGCCCACCAGGCTTCTCTGTCCATGGGATTTCCTGGGCAAGAATACTGAAGTGCGTTGTCATTTCCTTCACCAGGGGATCTTCCCAACCCAGGGGTCAAACCTGCCTCTCCTGTAATTGTAGGCAAATTCATTACCACTGAGCCACCAAAGGCTTATAGCAACCAAGTAAAAGCCTAATCAAGAAGGCAACTTAAAAATAGTTGGGGAGCTTTGAAGTGTTTTTACTTGCCTTTGTCCTACCTCTCTCCTGGCTCCAAAATGGTCTTGAAATGACAACTGGCATTCCAATATGTCATTCTGGTCCCTGGTTCCAGAGGAAGCAAAGTTGAACTTATTCTCAAATAGTTATTTGTATCTGTTTTAGTCTAATGCCTACCTATAGGACTGACAAAAGCACTCGCCTCTGCTTCACCTGATCCAGAACTTCCTCAGGGCAGAAAAGTGGCTACACAGAGGGCTTTTTTTTTTTTTTTTTTTTTTTCCAGAAAATGTGGAAAGCAAATGAAGAACCCACTGCTGCATAGAGCAAATGATTACAATTTGAGGAACAATAACAAACTGATAGAAGTCTGAGAGGAAAATTTGTGAAGAAGGAGTCTTTGAAGAATTATGGCACTGAAAATCTCACATGAGTATTAGGGAATATAGAAATTTATGTGCACGCTCAGAGAAAGATTTGTGTTAAAAACAAACAAACCAAAGAACCTGAGGCGACTCTAAACTGTTACCTCAGACTGATCTTTAGGCTCTGCACAAATAGGAAGTAAAGACTGAGCAAGGTCGGTAACTGGCCAGCTAAGGATAAAGGAGTGTTGCAACAAAGAGCTGGTGTGCAAAGACTAAGAGAATTTTGGGTTCTGTTTTCGTTTATAAGCATCCAAAGACATCACTCAACATCACCTAACCAAAAGAAGAAAGACTGCAGACCACACATATCAATGAATACATTCTTTACAAACATAGATTAGAAAACTCATTAAAAAACCAAACAATTAAAAGCAGAGAAAGCAACAACAAAAAATTTCAAGGTGGCAGAGAAATCTAATTTCCAGAATTAACAAGTCTAAAATTTAAAATGTTCAGGTTTCAACAAAAAATAATGAAGCATGTAAAAAAAGAAAATGTATGCTCCACTCATAAGAAAATTAACCAAAATTGTCTCTGTGGAAGTATAGACATTGGACTTACTAGAAAAAGACTCTATTGTCTTATAGTCAAAGAGGTAAAGGGAACTATGGACAAAACTAAAGGACATTATGCAAATAATGCCTCAAGAATGATAGATATCAATAAAGAGAGAAACTATAAGAAAGGAACCAAACAAGAATTCTGGAGTTGAAAAGTATAAAAGTTACAAAATACTTGTATAGTTTGTCTCTCTACAAACACAGTAAAAGTAAACAAAAATATCAGCATTGATTTTGCTTAACTCTTGAAAAAAGTCAAAGGCTTATAGCAATCAATAAATATCAAATCAAGAAGGCAACTTAAAAATAGTTGGAGAGCTTTGAACTATTTTTTATAAAATAATAAAAAAAAATCACTAGAGAATTTCAACAAGAGATTTAAGGAAGACAAAAGTGTATATACATAAGACAGATCAGCAGTTATCCAGTCTGAGAGGCAGAAAGAAAAACTAATAGAGACAAAACAAAACAAAACAAAAACCAGCATAAAAGGCTTGTAAGACATCATCACACTTACTGATAATGCAGACTAGGAGGCCCAGTGGGAGAGGAAAAAGTGACACAGTATATGATGATACAATGGCTGAAAGCTTCCTAATTTGATGGAAGATATGATTTTACACAAATTGGATATGTAATGAACTCCAAGAAGAATGAATACAACAGTATCCACATTGAGACACATTATAATCAATCTGTCAAAAGACAAAGAGAGCACCCTGAAATCAAAAGGAGAGGCTACTTACCACAAACAAGTTGTTGACAACATTATGTGTCAGTTTCTTAGCAAAAACGATGGAGGCCAGAAAGCTGTAGGGTGGCATTCCTAAACTGCTGGATAATAGCAACAAAATAATCCACTGAATTCCAAATCTGATTAGCAAAATTTCAAACTCGATAAGAAATTTAAGCAGTTTATAGCATATGGAACTATATTCAATATTTTCAAATAACCCACAGTGAAAAATAATCTGAAAAAGTATATACATATATATAGACACATATATGTAAACACACAACTGAAGCACTTTGCTGTAATCCTATTTCTAACACAGAACTGTAAGTCAACTAGACTTCAATTAAAAAAAAAATCAAGGTAAACAAAAGTCCAAGGAATTTGTTGTTTGTAGACCTGCCCTACAAAAATGCAGAAAGGAGTCTTCTGGATGTAAACACAAGGACACTAGACAGCAACTTGAAGCCATACATCAAAATAAAGAAGACTGGTGGAGATAACTACATAACTAAATGCAAACTCGATTATTATAATATTTCTTGTTTAAAATCTCTCTGCTTGTCCCTGTATGATTTAAAGGACCAAGGCATAGCATAGATATAAATTTATGTTAATGCATATATAATAGATAAATATGTAATTTATGATGACAACAAAACATCAAGCCCTGTCTCCCATCATGATTGCGTTTGGATATAAGGACTTTGAAGAAAGTAATTAAAAGTGAAATGAGGTCAAAGAGCGGGGCCCTAATCTAATAACATTGATGTCCTTGTAAGAAGCAGAATGGACACCAGGAGCACACACAGAGAAAAGGCCATGTGCCAATACAGTAAAAAGGGTCTGCAAGCCAAGGAGAGAGGTCATACCAGAAATCAACTTTGCCAGCACCTTGATCTTGGATTTCCAGCTCCCAGAATTATGAGAAAATACAGCTGTCTTGTGGCTCAGCTGGTAAAGAATCCGCCTGCAGTGTGGGAGACCTGGGTTGGATCCTTGGGTTAGGAAGATCCCCTGGAGAAGGGAAAGGCTACCCACTCCAATATTCTGGCCTGAAGAATTCCATGGACTTATGTCTATGGGGTCACAAAGAGTCAGACACGACTGAGCAACTTTTAATTTCACTTTTCACAATTCTCTTGTGTCCGTCAGTCTGTGGTATTTGTTATAGAAGCCTTAGCAGATAAGCACATGCATTCTGTCCTTAGTCCTAGTATGGGTAATATGTTCTTTTCAAGGTTAATATATATCTCATACATAACTTCTTTATTACTATAATTAAGAATTATTAAGAGGTTGATTGCCTTATTTAATTAAATGAAATTTTGTGTAAAATCTTTTTCATGAAATTTTCAATCTGAATATACAGCTTTAACTTACTGGAATCACATACAGTATTAACATAAAATGTATTCCTTTCTAAAGAAACCATCAATGTAGATCATAATTCTCTTATGGCCATCTGAAACATGCTTACTAATATTTTGTAAGACAATATATATATCCATTCATAAATACCACTTTAGTGCTCAGTCGCTTCAGTCATGTCTGACTCTTTGCGACCCTATAGGCTGTAGCCTGCCAGGCTCTTCTGTCCATGGGATTCTCCAGGAAGAATACTGGAGCGAATTGCCGTGTCGACTTCCAGCAGCTCTTCTGGACACAGGATCAAACCTGTATCTCCAGCAATTATTTTGGAGTGATCCAGTTTAGAATCAAGATTGCTTAAACTTAGTGAAGACTGTATTTTTCCATGCTCAGTAGCTGTTTTATAAAATGAGAATTGTTATTTGTCATAGAAATAGGATATGCCCTATAAAATTAATTTGAACTTGACTAACTTTTAGAAGCCATTATTTGTGTTTTTTTTTTAATTTTTGATTTGATGACTATTTACTCTGAATATTGATTCATTAAATTATTTGTGCTTCATTGGATTAATTTTATGAAATTCTGGCTCTGCTTGAGTATAATTTGTTTCAAGATTTTCAAATTCATTGAATTGCCACCACAATCTAGTCATATATACACAAACGCATGCACACATACAGTTTAGCTATTCCATTTTAGTTACTATTTTTTTAACTCCTTTCATCTTTATTTAGATTTATCAGAAACCATTTCATCTTTTTTTAAAGCCACCAGTTCCTGAACTGTTTAATACATTTTACGGATTCAATTTGCTTTGTTTTTGGTGTATTAATTTCCATCTATAAATTAACTGCATTTCTTTTAATCATTTGAAGTAAATCATTAGTTAAATTTAAAAAATTATTCTGTTTAATGTTTAACAAACTTGGTCTCTTCATCTCTGAGCATAGTTTTAGGTTTCAATTTTGATTTATTATTCATTCTATATATTATTATCTAGGTTTTTTTATTACCTCATTATTGTGGCTTATTTTTATACTTTTATTATTAAATTGTTAGATTTTTAGTTATGTGCACGTTTGTATATTTGATATATATTAATGTAACTGAAAAATAATATTAATTGAACAATGTATTTTATCTATCTATCTACTCGCTCAGTCATATCTGACTCTTTGCGACCCCATGGCCTATACCCTACACCAGGTTCCTCTGTCCATGGGATTCTCCAGGCAAGAATACTGGAGTGGGTTGCCATTTGCTTCTCCAAGGGATCTTCCCGACCCAGGGATCAAACCCGGATCTCCCACACTGCAGGCAGACACTTTACCCTCTGAGCCACCAGGGAAGCCCATGTATTCTATAGGAGCATTCAAGTTTTTTCACTAACCTAAAATATAAAATTATACAAACATATTCATAGATACTGACAACACCCACACATATTTTGTCTCTAATATTATTTGCTATTTTGGTAGCTAAATATTGCAAACAGTTGCCAGGGATCCATTTCTTTTCTGGAGACCATGTTTCAAGACATCACAGTAACGGAGGCTGAAGCAGTCTTAGGGTGGTTAGGGTATCTGGTAGCTAGAACTCTCAGCTTGTAGGCATTATTTCATGAAGTTAATGTGAGTTAAAGGAAAGACTCTTTTTCTACATTATTGCTATGTCTCTTGGCACCAACTATAGGCAAAAAAAGTTAGATAGAATGCCTGTATTTTCTACATCCTGGATTTCTTTAAGTACATTTACACTTTCAAAAAACTTCTAGAATACAATAAATATCAATGAAATATAACAAAATGTTTTAAATGTGCCTTTAGACACAACCTAGTACACAAACAGGTATTTCTACCTTAATAGTCAACTCACCCCCAAATCAGCTCATAATCACATATGACAAGTTGCAAGAACTTAGTCTTTAGCAGCTGAGTCACCAGGGAAGATCAAGAATACTGGAGTGGGTAGTTTCCCTTGTGGCTCAGATGGTAAAGATTCCACCTGCAATGTGGGAGACCTGGGTTTGATCCCTGGGTTGGGAAGATTCCCTGGACAAGGGAACAGCTACCCACTCCAGTATTCTGGCCTGGAGAATTCCATGGACAGAGGAGCCTGGCAGACTACAGTCCACGGGGCTGCTAAGAGTCAGACACAACTGAACAACTTTGCCATTGAGTTGAGTCTAATATTAGTTGATCAATCTGAACTATGCAAAATGAGTCATCTTGTCAAATCAGAAGAGTCCAGACTTGCAAGCTCAGTTTTGCATACCAGTGACCAAAGGAGAGACCATATAGTAACTCAGTACCATTTAAGATATTTACTACTGTGCCAAAGTTACATGTTTTCATGTTATTTGAGATATTTATTACCATATCACAGTTATGTATTTTCATGTTAAAGAATGATAAGGGTCAAAGAAGTCCTAGGAATGCTCTATGCTGGGCGAAAGTGAAAGTGAAGTCGCTCAGTTGTGTTCCACTCTTTGCGACCCCATGGACTGTAGCCTACCAGGCTCCTCAGTCCATGGGATTTTCCAGGCCAGAATGGGCCTGGAAAGTGGGTTGCCATTTCTATGCTGGGTAGTAAACTAAAATTAAGACCAACTTGGAAGGAGTCCAAGTCTTTAAACCACCACGTTTTTAAGGCTTATCAACACCAAGAGAAAGACCGGATTGTGCCAATTTTCTGCTCCACAAGTAGAGGACATTCCAATATGTCTTAAAGCAAATTTTGAGAAGAGCTGCACAGAGCTCAAGTTGTAAAACAAAATCTGTCATCTGTGTCATTTAATAATCATGGATTTACTGCAATGAGGAATGATTGCCTATTGAAGCTGCTAGATAGGTTTTCTTACTCTTTGAATATTAATCAGAAAATTTCAACCTTTGCCCTTTCTTTACCCAAGCTACATCCAAGATAACATTAGCTAATTTTTCTTTACTATGATAGAGCATGTTATAATAAGTAGTCAAGGAAAGCTTAAATGAATACTTGAAATTAGCATCATGCGTTAGAGAGGGGATAAGAATTCTTCCACAGTCTACCATGTATCATTTTACACAATATCGATTGGTGAGGAATATACATAAAAGCAAGATTTTCAATAGTGTTAACATAGAAAAGGGCTTCCATTGTGGCTCAGCTGGTAAAGAATCTGCCCGTAAGGCGGGAGACCTGGGTTCCGTTCCTGGGTTGGGACAATCTCATGGAGAAGGGAAAGGTTACTTTCTTCAGTATTCTGGCCTGAAGAATTCCATGGAGTGGATAGTCCACGGGGATGCAAAGAGTTGGACACAACTGAGCAGCTTTCACTTCAAGGTTAAAGTGCTACACTCAATATGCCAAACAAATTTGGAAAATTCAGCTGTGGACACAGGACTGGAAAAGGTCAATTTTAATTCCAATCCCAAAGAAAGGAAATGCCAAAGAATGCTCAGACTACCACAAAATTGCACTCATCTCACACACTAGTAAAGTAATGCTCAAAATTCTCCAAGCCAGGCTTCAACAGTACGTGAATCATGAACTTCCAGATGTCAAACTGATTTAGAAAAGGCAGAGGAACCAGAGATCAAATTGCCAACATCCATTTAATCATTTAAAAAGTAAGAGAGTTCCAGAAAAAATATCTACTTCTGTTTTATTGACTATGTCAAAGCCTTTGATTCTGGTGGACCATAACAAAGTCTGCAGAATTCTTAAGGAGATGGGAATACAAGAACACCAGACCTGCCTCTTGAGAAATCTGTATGCAGGTCAGGAAGCAACAGTTAGAACTCGACAAGGAACAACAGACTGGTTCCAAATCAGGAAACGAGTACATCAAAAGCTATATATTGTCACCCTGCTTATTTAACTTATATGAAAAGTACATCATGAGAAGCACTGGGCTGGCTGAAGCACAAGCTGGAATCAAGATTGCTGGGAGAAATATCAGTAACCTCAGATATGCAGATGACACCACCCTTATGGCAGAAAGCAAAGAATAACTAAAGAGCCTCTTGATGAAAGTGAAAGAGGAGAGTGAAGGAAACGGTTTAAAGCTCAACATTCAGAAAACAAAGATCATGGCATCTGGTCCAATCACTTCATGCCAAACAGATGGGAAAACAATGGAAGCAGTGGCTGACTTTATTTTGGGGGGGGCTCCAAAATCACTGCAGATGGTGACTGTAGCCATGAATTTAAGACACTTACTCCTTGGAAGAAAAGTTATGACCAAACTAGACAGCATATTAAAAAGCAGAGACATTACTTTGCCAACAAAAGTCTTTCTAGTCAAAGCTATGGTTTTTCCAGTAGTTATGAATATGAATGGATGCGAGATTCGGACCATAAAGAATGTTGAGCACCGAGGAGTGATGCTTTTGAACTGTGGTGTTGGAGAAGACTCTTGAGGGTCCCTTGGACTGAATGGAGATCGAACCAGTCCATCCTAAAAGAAATCAGTCCTGAATATTCATTGGAAGGACTGAGGCTGTAGCTGAAACTCCAATACTTTGGCCACCTGATGGGAAGAACTGACTCACTGAAAAGACCCTGATGCTGGGCAAGACTGAAGGCAGGAGGACAAGGGGATGACAGAGAATGAGTTGGTTGGACGGCATCACCCACTCAATGGACATGAGTTTGAGTAAACTCCGGGAGTGGTGATGGACAGGGAGGCCTGGTGTGCTGCAGTCCATGGGGTCACAAAGAACTGGACACGACTGAGTGACTGAACTGAAGTGAACTGAACTGAATTGTCAGTCTAAATAATTCAGTTATGTAGAAAATACCCACTTTAGATATTAGGGTCAATTATTGGGTAATATCTTAAGTTATATACTCTAAGTATGGAGTTTTCCCAAAAATTAAAACAGAAATACCATATGATTGAGCAATTCCATTTATGGGTATTTTTTCAAAGTGTGTATCAAGAGATGAATGAATAAGCTGTGGTATGCATGGATTATTACTCAGCCGAAAAGAAGAATGAAATCTTGTCATTTGTGAGAAAATGGATGGACCTAGAGGGTTTTATGCTAAGGAAAATAAGTCAGACAGAGTGACAAATACAGTATGATGTCACTTGAATGTGGAAACTGAAAATCAAAACCAGCGAACCAAAATAACCAAACAGTAATGTAGTCATCGAAACAGAGAACAAAGAAGTGATTTACAGAGAGGAGAGGGATGTGGTGATGAGAGAGCTGGGTGAGAGAGATTAAGACTTACAAACTTACCTTATAAAATAAATGAGTTTGGGAGACAAATGTACACCATGAGAATACAGTCAATGAGAATAGTCCTTTGGGCAGCTGGAATAAAAAAGCAGGAGAAATATAAGGAATGACAACTAAAATTTAAAGAGCCTTTTTGGAGAGAAATCCTCTGTGTTAGAAGAAAAGAGAGAAACATGCTTAAGCTACAAACGGAGATCAATGATGGATCATGAACTTTTTACCCTGAAAGCAGACTGAGTTCTGAAAAATCCTGACATACAAGTCTTGAAAGGGTAATATTGATCTCCTATGACTACTGGAATGAGCAGATATGGGAAAACAGAATTCTTAAAGACAATGACAGAAGGATAGATGTTAGAAATAAATTTGCAGTTTCTTAAACAACAAAGACTGAGTTGCGTGAAGGGGGAAATGATCCCGGTTGTAGACACTAAGGTGACTGGCTTATGACAATTTCTTAAGTTCTACCTCTGTTGAGGAGGTTACTTTATACATATGTGTTTTTACAAAAAGTTATTTTGAAAGTAAATAGATAAAAACATTTAATGAAAAAACTTACATATATAAATGGAACAAATAGATATATACAGAACATAAAGATAAAACTGTAGATAAAACTAATACTACATCAACACAGCAAAACAAATGAAGCTGTACTAAATGAGGACTCTCAGGAGAGAGGCAATGAGGCCTCCCCTGATCTGGTCCAGATGAGGCTCCGGGTGCTGTGGGGGCTCCATCCCCTCTAGGGTCCAGCATGATGTCCAGGTCCAGGTCTTCAGGGATTCAGAGCAGAGCCTGCAACACCAACACAGGTGATGGAGTCCTGGGAGGTGCAGAGTCAGACAGAGGAGGGCTCCCTGGGGAGGGTGAGCAGGACCCAGAAGACTTCCCAGCATCTAGCCTTGGCTTTGGGGCTCAGATCTGCAGGGCACTGGGTCTGTTTGCTGCTCTTTGCTGAGGGTGTTGTCTGTTAGTAAGGAGTGTCTGGAAATGTCCCACAGGAGCAAGTACACCTGGGCATCTGGCTGGCAAACCTCAACTGATGGGTCCCCTGGACAGTGAGACTCAGGCAAAGGATCGGGGGACTTGGGATTCAGGATTGAAAGCTTGGGTCCCCTCTTCCCTCTAGGCCCTGGGAGGAGCAGGAGGTCAGATGACACAGAGGGTAGGAGAACCTGCCCACCCATCCTACACAGTACAACTGCTCCTGACACCTGAGCATTGGAAATGGACAGACACCTGGAATCTCTGTTTTCCTGAATAATCATTTCTAAGCCCCAACCAAACTCTTCTGAGGTTTCTGCTTTTAAACTGTTTTTATATTATAAAAGTACATTTTATCTGTTTAGCATATTGCAACATTGAAATTTGAGAGAAGACATTTCTTTTCAAACGATCATAAAACAAGATATGTTATTAATGACAGACTTGGGAACAAAATAAAAGGAACATGAGTAACTTGAATCCTGCCACTCATCCCAAGTGTGCTGCTCAGTCGCTTGAGTCATGTCTGAGTCTGCGCAACCCTATGGATGATAGCCCACCAGGTTCCTCAGTCACTGGGATTCTTCACGCAAGAACAGTGGAGTGGGTTGCCATCTACTTCTCCAGTGTATCTTCCATACACAGGGATCAAACCCTTTTCTTGTGTCTCCTGCATTGGCAGGAGGGTTCTTTACCACTAGCACCACCATCCCAAGTGCACAAAGGACTAAATTGCTTTCTGGTGTGTCTTCAGTTGGACACATACACAGAAGAATCTACAGAACCTCCAAATTCAGGTTGAGAGATGCTGCCCTGAGGTGACCTAGGACCCCAGGGTTCCAGATCCTGAGAGACCCCAGACTCGGGCACCCCCAGGCTGGCTGGGACCCTCAGGACCAGGGAGCACCCACAGGGATGCAGAGCTGCCAGGTGACGCCCTGCCTGCACGACTTCTGGGCACCTGTGTCTCCTTCACTCTGTTCCCAGAGCCCAGGACTGGGGAGGGCAGGGCCGCCCCAACCTCTCTCTACAGCTGGTGATGGACTAGGGATTCCCCCTGCTGCCTTTAGCGGGGTTGGGAGGGCAGAGCTGGATCCTGCAGAGGGAGATGAGGAAACCCCCATGGGGGGATCTTTAAAGAGAGAACTCTGGAACAGCAGCTCCTGGACTCCTGCACACGGTGGCCCCACAGTGCCCCCCAGCCTCCCTGCAAATGTAAGAGCTGCCAGAGGAGCCAGTCCAGCAACCCCGGGGGCGTCTGTGGACGGGACCTGGGCCCTGGGGAGACATGCTCAGGGCATCCTCCACTCGTCTGCACAGATTGTTACCACCCTCTTGTCTCTACGTTTGTGGTGACACTCAGAAGCAGACCCCATGGTTTCTGCTGGTGATTCTGAAGCACCAACAAGCGAGTGGGGTCATGACAGAGACACAGGCCCTCCTCTGCCTCACCTTTCACCCCAGGTCCCATGTTCACTCTTGCTCTTCCAGGTCTTCCTCATCATCGCTGCTGACTTCTTCTGAAGCAGTCTTCAAAAAGATGACCAGATATCTTTTTGGTCTCTGGAAGGAAGAGATCAGTCAAGTAGGTCCAATCCCTCCCAGGGTAGGAAAGCAACTATATGGGGTAGCTCAGGGCAGTGCAGACTTCATGGGGGCCCTTCAGCTGTGTGGGTCCAGACCTGCTGACTCCAGCCTCAACTCCTGCTCAGGCCACTCGTGGTGACAAAACCAGGTTCAAGGGTGCAGACATGAGGTCAGGAGTAGGGAAATGCTCAGAAAATGGGGGAATAGGGCTGAAGATAGATTCATAGATTTTATATAAGCTCCTAGGTCCCCAAGTGCCTACAAGAGACCAGGTCCTGCAGAAGGCTAATCAGAAAAAGAGGGCAAGAGGAGAAAGGGAAGGGTTGCAAAGAAGAGTCTATTGATCAGAATAAGAGAGAACATTTTTAAAAGATACGAAAGAAGAAATAAATGACCTCTATAGTCTTGCTCTCCTCCAAATCCTCAATATGCGCCATGCAGTTTCTTGGTGTCTGAGGGCAGCACTCATCTGGAGTGGCTGTGGGAAAGCAAAGGGGAGATTTAGAGTCAGGATGTGACCAGGGGACCCTGTGCTCCTCACAACCTGGCCTTGGGACCCCTGGTGCCCTTTTCTCCAGGGACCTCCCAGGGCCTCAGTGTTTCACTTCTGCAATGAAAAAGTGGGTCTTTGACATCCAACATCCTGTTGCCACCCTCAGCTTGTCTACGAGTGATGAGGAATGACACCATTTCCACGTGTTCCTCCTCCAGGTGGTCACTGTCTCCATGCATCTCTGCCCACGACCTTGCTTGCCTCCTTCTCCCGCTGTTTCCCCTCTACTTCCTTCATCATTTCTCTCCTCTAGTCATTGTTCTTTTCCTTCCTCCTTGAGCCTCCACCAACCCTAGAGTTCTCCAACATGGAAACATTAGAAGAAGGACCATGTGCGTATGGCCACAGTCTCTAATCAGTCCATTACTTAATTAAACAATCCATCACTCTCAGGAAGGGCCTGACATGGACATGAGAATCTTCTGAGTCCTAGGGGAGGGAAGGACAAAAAGTTCACATCACGGAGACTATCCTGTTGCCTGACGTGACCTCAGTGGCCTGGGAGATACTTAATGCTCTCAGCAACACCTTAAGTTTCCCAGACCCTATGAGAGGAAAGAGGCAAACACTTTCCATTTCATTTAGCCAGAAATGGAAAAAAGAAATCCAAAAATATATATGGAACCCCTAAGGACTCCAAACAGACACAATAATCTGGAGAACTAATTTCAAAATTTCTCACCTCCTGATTTCAAAATACATTACAAACATATAGGGATCAAAGCTGTATGATAGTGACATAGGAACATATGCATAGCCCTAAAGACCAGAATAAAGAGCCCCAAGTAAACTCATGGATATAGGGTCAAATGAAATTCACCAAGTTTCTAAGACAAGAAAAGAGTGAAAGCATAGTCTCTTCAACAGTCAGTAGGATGAAAAGATAACCTACAGAAAAAATTACAAACAATATATCAGAAAGGGAGATCATACTCAAAGTATATAAGAAAATACCACAACTCAAATGTAAAACAAGTGAAAAAATGAAAGGTAGATAAACGAGTTGAGGAGTGTGCAAAGATTGTGATCAAAACCACCGAGAGCTTCTGTCTGGAGGGAGTATTGGGTTCTAAGATGAGCAATCACCCCGAGTCCTGCTGCTCTGAGTCTCTGACCTAGGTCTGGTCAGTCCCAGAAGACCAGGTCAGTAGGGCTTCTAGAACATGTGTAAAGAAAGCCAGCAGCCCCTTCACAGTCTCTAGAATCTGCAGCCATGCTGGTCTCTAGGGACACATGGGCTGCTCTCACGTGGAAGCACCTTCAGCACAGCATCCTTGGGGAGGTGTGGTTCTGAGATGAACTCCAGCAGACTCAGCCCAGGCAGGGACGCAAGAGCACGTGTGCTCTGACTCATTCAACCCTGAGAGCACCCTTTACATGAGGAATAAACAATGAGGACAAATAGGAGGGCAAGCCACACGTCCTGAAAATGCACAGGGAGAGAGTTCATATCTCACCCACAACCTGAAACTCACTGCCAGAACTTGGTCTCCAGTGTCAAGTGACTATGAGACTTTTGTGCCCACTAGGATATGGCCATCATAGGAGAATTTAAACATGAAGCTAAAGTCCTTCATGTATACTACACTGCAGGTAATAACCAGAAGCCAAGATTTCATATTTGGCAGGTGAAAGGGCAAGGAACAAGGAGTCTTGTGAGAAAGGGTATTTCTAAATGGAAAAGCAAGAAGAAATGACTATAAGCACAACAGAATAAACTACACGGACACATAGCTCTATTATATTGTTAAAATATGAAAAGAACAAACTACAAGTCTAGACATATTTCCTTCTTCTTCCTCGGTTTATATTCATCTCTGAAGAAGCAGGTGTAACTCAAATGGTCCAGGAACCCTCTCCCTCTAAATCCCTCCTGAGAGTTGTTCCCTACCTGCATTCTCTTCCGCATCACTGCTGCTAATGTTTTCCAGAAAACATTCTGTAGAAAGACAACCATGAGCAATAATACAGTTATTATACAAGTTGACCTACCCATTTCTCCTCCTCCACTTGGCTCACACAGCATCTCCCCGGTCTTCCCTCCAGGCTCACAGACCTCCCCTGTGCTTTGTGGAGTCAGAGCCCTTCAACAACATGGTGATCACATTTGAACATATTCACATGAGAAAGAGGCTAAGAAAATTACCTTTTAACCTTACACTTCTACAGGCCCAATACAGCTCTTACATTCAAGCTTACAAAGCTGAAATGCCAACGCTTATGGACACTTTTGAAATATGGCTAGTGTGACCAAGCAATGTGTGCTTTTTGTGATTGTTTCAATATAACAAGTTAAGTATTGTTCAAATATGTTAATTATAGATAGGCAGCTCTAGCTAATGGCTACTACACTGGAAAGTTCAGCTCTAAGGGCTCCACAGACAAGGAAAAGGCAACTAGTTGCCTGTTCTGTTTTTCATTTATTCCAGATGATATGATGGCCTGATAAGATGCTTCATATGTAGGTACATCTGGGGCTCTTGAACCCAGTCCAGGCACTGGGAGAGCGCTTGTGAACATCCCAATAGTGCTGGAGTGGGTAGCCATTCCCTTCTCCAGGGCATCTTCCCAGCCCAGGAATTGAACTCAGGTCTCCTACATTTCAGGCAGATTCTTTACCAGCTGAGCCACAAGTGAAGCTCGAGAATACTGGAGTGGGTAGACTATCCCTTCTCTAGCAGATCGCCCTGACTCAGGAATCGAAACAGGATCTCCTGCATTGCAGGCAGATTCTTCAACAATTGAGCTACCAGTGAAGCCCTAGTAAGGTGGACACTCAGATTCAAAGAAAATTCTCAGGAGGGAGCTCATTTGTGGGCAGAGGTAAAGGGCATGGCCCAGCACTCGTGTACTACAAGTAACCAGAAAGTAGGTATGGAGGGAAGGGAGGAATATTCACTCTCTTCCTGAGCCCATCTTTCCCATCCCTGATTCTAGAGGACCCAAGCAAGGCAGTGGAAAGGGCTTATTAGGAAGTGAAAGTTTTGTGCACTGGAAACCATAGAACACTGTTGAAAAAAAGAAGAGACAAGTAATCAGAATACCATACCATATTCATAGACTGGAATATTTAGTGTTGCTGACCTTCCTATACTCCTAAAAGTGATGTACATATATATTGAAACCACTTACAAAATCCCATGTCATTTTAATAAAATGGAAAAAAAAAATCTCCCAAACTACGAAACCCAGAAGAAACCCAAAGACCAAAAACAGTCTTGAGAGCAAAGAACGACAATGGGGCCTTCAGGCTTCCTGAATTCAAAACAGGCAAGAATGCCACAGCAGTCAAAACTGTGTTCTCCCTGCAGCAAAACAGGCAGAGAGACCAAGGAATCATAAGGAGGGAAACTTGAATAAACTGACCCCTGTGGCCAAATGATATTTGCTAAGGTTCTAAAATTATCAAGTGAAGAAAGGATCGTCTCCTCAAAACTCAATAGACAGGCAACCTATAGAATCAAAGGAGTATCTGCAAACTTTGTATCTGAATAAAGGGCCAATATCCAGAATATAAAAGCAACTGCTAAAACACAACTTCACAATAATATCAGGCAAATAACTGACTTTAAAACATGTTCAAAAGCTTCCATAGACATTTCTTCATAGAAGACATAGAAGTGATCAATATACATAGGAAATATGCTTAGCATCACTAAGTAGCAAGTGGGGTACTTAGTGGAAATGGAAACCAAGTCAAAAGGAGATATCACTTTTCAGGAGGTGTATTATATGAAGAAAATAACAGATGTTGGCAAATATGTAGAGAAGTGGAACTTCTGTGCCTGTTGGTAGGAATGATAAACGGCATAGCCATTATAGAACAGTTTGGAAGTCCCTCAAAAAATTATTAAGATTATCATAAGATCCAGCAATCATTTATTTGAGTTTATATCCAAAGGAGATAAAACTAGAATGTTCCAGGAGATATCTATAATCTCATACCCATTGTCGCATCGTACACAACAAGCAAGATAGAAAAACTGCTCAGTGTCCAAGGGCAGATAGATCAAGAAAGACAATGTGGTGCATACATATACTGGAATGTGATTGAGCCTTTAAAAATGAAGGCAATCCTGTCATTTGAAGCAAAGTGGGAAGCTATTGGTAAGGGTGAAATAAGCTAGTCGCAGGAGGACAAATACTGAACAATTCCATTTACCTGCCATATCGAAAGCAAAGTTCAGGGAAGCAGAGAATAAAAGGGTGGATCCGAGACCTGGGAAGAGGTTGACACAGGGAGTGTCTGTTCAATGTCTGTTCAATGAGCAATCAAAATCCTACAAGACCTACTAAGTGATGAGATTTACTATTATATGAAGGTGTGGTTGACCCAGTAA
This sequence comes from Bubalus bubalis, assembly GCF_019923935.1. NCBI lineage: Eukaryota > Metazoa > Chordata > Mammalia > Artiodactyla > Bovidae > Bubalus > Bubalus bubalis. The sequence continues at coordinate 74,243,423 of NC_059161.1, forward strand.
AGGGGATTCTGAAACACAGTTTTGCTCATTAAGAATCTTATAGGACTTCTATGGTGGCTCAGTGGTTAAGAATCTACCTGACAATGCAGGAGATAGGAGTTCAACCCCTGGTCTGGAAAGATTCCACATGCTGTGGAGCAAGTAAACCATGTACCACAACTACTGAGCCCACGTGCCAAACTATGGAAGCCCAAGAGCCCTGGAAGCCATGCTCTGCAACAAAGAAGCCACTAAAGTGAGAGGCCTATGTACCACAGCTAGAGAGTTGCCCTTGCTCTCCATAAGTAGAAAGAAGCCTGGGCAGCAACAAAGGCCAAGAACAGCCAATAAAAATTTTAATAAAAATTAAAAAGAATCCTGTAAACATCTTCCTTGGTAGTGATGGGATTTGTCTTCCTGGGAAAAGGATGTTCACTTGGTATAAAATCAATGGATACAGTGAATGTATATACTTTGTTTTATTTTTATACACATAAACATTCATGGTGCATTGTGATGGGAAATATTTTGGGGCTGACACCACTAACAGTGACGTTTAGGGTGACAGATATTTTGGAAAACACAACCCAAAAATTCAAACACACAAAGAATCACACTATTCATTATACATAAAAACACACCCAGTCCCCTGGACACAAACCTACACTATTAACCATAATACAGCTTCTTCCTGGAACTACAGTAATCATCCCCATTGATCTCTTGTAAATTACTTGCTATCACCAGGGCTCCTATACTCATTCCCAGCAGGAATTTTGAATCAGTTTGGCCTCTACACTAAAACCAGTGAGAAAGCCCCAACTTTCTCATCTACAAAGTTTTTTCTCCCAAAGGGAATGATTCTAGAATACATACCACTTTCACATCCTGAAAGGGCCACCTGCAAGTACAGAAGAGAAGACGCTATGAGGGTAAGATCACATAGATGCACAGTCTTTGGTTCATTTGGTGACAGTTGAAAACCTGATAAGGAGCAGTGTGGAGTCCAGGGAACCCAGCAAGATCAGCACACACATACTCAGGATGAAAGGTAAGACCTGTGCCTGGAGGATGGAACTCCAAGTCCATTTAGGCTGGAAATTGCACAATTCTTTTCCTAGAAGAAATGTTGCTGCAGGAGAGAGAAATCTGTACTCTACAGAGTGTAATGGATGCTAACGATTTTAGTATCTTGTGGACTGAGGAATCATGAGTTGCTAATAAGACTCTCCTCTACATTATCCCAACAAAGGGAATTGTCTGTATATGAAAGAAAACCCCTCAGACTCACAACTTAATTCTACTGAAAGAGAAATGAAACAATATTTCTATCTCATACCAGAAAAAAAAAAAAAAAAAAGCTTGCCTTGGAGAAACACTGAGTCTCTTCTGTGTTGTCACATTGTGGGTTGACTGGCAGGTCCTCAGTGAAGTCTAGAGGGACACAGAGTAGCTGTTAGAACACTGGTGAGGCTGCTCAGGAATCACTCAGGGGGTTTGCTCTTTGTGTGGACATGCGGTGGTGTGTCCAGATGTGGGAGGTTAATAAGCATGAGGTGAACTTGTGTTCATCCATCCTCTTTGGAGGAGGAAGGAAAGTAAAGGAGAGGAAGAAGGAAATGAAAATAGTACTTTGGCTTTCTAGCTAGAGGAACCTAATCAACATGAAATATTCAATCTAAAAAAAGGAAAGCCCTAAAATGTGTGTATTGTTCAATGAAAGAGACCCATGACTCCTCCTGCTTATTGTGAGCTCTTGCTAAATTACCACTGTCCCTTGATTTTTCCCAGATCACTCTTCTCCAGGATCTACAGTTGCCGATATTCTAATCATGTTTTTTATGAGACTTTGGACTTGATTAAAAGTGATCTCTGTTAGAGAACTGAATTCAATATTGGGCAAAGTATGCTATTCTCTTAATTCACTAATCAATTTTCTTAAATGAAATAAAATATGCAGTATTTGGCAATACTGAATTCCTGCCATTTAATAAGAGCCACTATGAATGATATCATATTTTTCTATCAATATTTGTTTTCTATAGTGTGCATGTCCACTGAGTCAGTTCCTGTCCACCTTCACAAGGGCAATATGTATTGTGGGAAAGTTGATTATAGAAAGCACACTTCCTCCACCAGGTCTTCCTGGGGAGCTCGATGGACACAGAGTTGCAGTCAGACATGGGTGACGATGCTTATCAATCACTCAGTGTTTCTTTCTTGTTTTGTTTTTTTTTGTTTGTTTTTTTTTTTTTTCCTTTTATTTGATGGGGACATAGGGTCGAGTGTCTGCATGAGGGAGGTTAGTAGCTATGGACTGAGCTGCTGTTGAATCATCCTTTTTGCTGGGTGAAGGAGAGCAAAGGAGAGGAGAAGGAAAGAAATGAAACAGAGTTTCTGCGTTTTGACTAGGGATAACCTAAATGATGGGGAAAAAAGTAACACTAAAATGTATGCCAGCTTTCAATGACAGAGACCCATGACCCTCCTGCCTGTTTAGAGCATCTGTTAAATGGTCCCTGTCTTCTGGATTTTTTTCTCAGATCATCGCCTCCCCAGGATCCACATTTGTAGCTACTGAATTTAGTATGTTTTCTCTCAGACTTTGTTCTTGATTAAAAGCAAACTCTGTTAGAGGACTGAATTCAATCCTACCTTTCCAGATAGCTACTACTAACCATGTGATATTCTTTCCCAGTCTTCATTTTCCAAACAATGCTTGCATGTCCACTGGAGTCAGTGGCTGTTCACTCACAGAAGTCATACATTTAGTGGGCGAGTTCATTGTAGAGAGGAAACATAGGCTGAACACTGACTTTGTCTAACCCAGGATTACAACAATGTTCAGGAGATTACAACAAAAGTAATGGTCATTAGACTAACTACCAAGTTCCACTGTGAGATCTATTTGACACCTTCCATTGACTGTATGCTACAGGGTCTAATCAATGTGCTGCTGCTGCTAAGTCGCTTCAGTCGTGTCCAACTCTGTGCGACCCCATAGGTGGCAACCCATCAGGCTCTCCTGTCCCTGGGATTCTCAAGGCAAGAACACTGGAGTGAGTTGCCATTTCCTTCTCCAGTGCATGAAAGTGAAGAGTGAAAGTGAAGTCACTCAGTCGTGTCCGACTCTTAGTGACCCCATGGACTGCAGCCCACCAGGCTCCTCCGTCCATGGGATTTTCCAGGCAAGAGTACTGGAGTGGGGTGCCATTGCCTTCTCCGCTAATCAATGTAAGGTTTATGGTAATGTCACCCAGTACAATGAAATGATTCCCTGATGGAATCTGCTCTTGTTCTTGTTTAAGCAATGACACTATCATCAGCACATATGACCAACATTGTCTACACAAGGCCACACAACTTTCAAGATCTGAGAGCTGACCAGGAAGATATGACCACATGGTGCCTTTTACCCTAATGACTGTGCCAAAGTTGGCGGTTAATCCACCTTTGGTTGCCCTGGGTTTCATGACAACTGAGCCCACCTTAAAATGAGTCTGGAACTCTGGAGCTGCTAGTACCTCCAGGCATGGACGTAGATGCAGGGACCCCCTTGCTCCATGACTGAGGATCATGGCTGAGCAATAAGTGCAGGTCAGGGGTCCAGAGCAGACACACTGGGACCACCCATAGGTTCCCAGTTTGCTTGTCCACTTAGGAGGTCAAGAGCTTGGGCTGTTTTTCTCAGCACCATCTCCATTTGAGGGAAATGAATATTAACCAAACTTGAGGAATGGCTGAGTTGAGGAAAGAGTCAGGTAATATATAGACAATGTCCAGTGGTGATGAGAAGTGTTGAGACAGTTCACAGTTGACTTGTGCTGTGTAAGAGGGAAACATCGCCTGAGGAAACACACACACATAGAGCTTCAGAATCACAACACATGGGCCCCCACATGGGCCCCCAAACCTGATTCACAGAAACCCACAGTATCTAAATGATGTAGCTGTTTCCAAGTACCATAGAATACAGACATTGTTCTTTTCTAGGAGATCAGTCTCTTCTCTAGACCTCCAGTCCTCACCCCCCATAGTAATCCAGCATCAGGGTGACTCTGCAAAGCTAGCTGGCAAGAGAGCCCCACAATCATCTGCTAAATTGTTCCTCAGCAGAGGGACGGTCGCTGAATATTTACCATGTTCATTGGCTGCTCCAGCTGCCTGTGATTAGAGAGAAGAGAACAGTGTGAGGGTTGCCAGCACCGTGTGTTCTCTGCAGTAACTTTTATGTTATCTGAGTTTTTGTTTTCCTCAGGTAACTAAACTCTTAAAAAAATCAATCGTTCCAAAAAAAAAAAAAAACAGAGAGGACCCTTGTTGAAAAGGCTGGGCTCTTTCACTTAAGATCTTTCAGTTTCCAGGATGAAAAAATTCTACTGAGGAAAGTACCTACAGTAGTAATTGACGGTATTTTTTAGTGTCCTTTTGAATCAGGTCTCTGTTGATAACAGAATTAACGTCAATATTTCACAAGCAAGGAATTGCATGCATAAGTGCTAATATACATTGTCAGATGACTATAACTGTATTTCGCTGAATGAAACATAAAGAAGTGAAGCAGCAGTCTATGTGAGACACAGACAGTTGAGCTTACCTCCAGGGGTCGGAGAGGCGATTCCTCAGCCCAGGCCTGGGGCAGTTCCACCACGAGGTGCTCCTGGGGAGCTAGAGGGAAACAGAAGGCCATCAGGACAGAGGAGAGGCTGCTTCCAAAGATCTCAGGTTTCTTGTTTGTTTGTTTGATGGGACATGGTGTGGAATGTGTACATGAGAGAGGTTAGTAACTGTGGACTGAGCTGCTCTTGAATCCTCCTCTTTGCTGGATGAAGTACAACAAAGGGGACAAGCAGGAAGGCAATGAAAGAGAGTGCCTGCATTGAACTGGTGATAACCAAAGTAATGGGAAAAGTGAAACATTATAATGCATGCCAGCTTTCAATGACAGAGATGCATGTCCCTCCTGGCTCTTAGAGCTTCTGGTAAATCACACCTATCTTCTGGATTACTACCCAGATCACTGCATCCTCAGGATCCACTGTTTCAGCTATTGTACTTACCAAGTCTGTGAGACTTTATTCTCGATTCAAAGTAAACTCTTGTTAGAGGACTAAATTCAATACTACCTTTCCAAATAGCTATTATTAATCATGCGATGTTATTTTCCAGGCTTGATTTTCCAAACAATGTTTGCAAGTCCACCGAGTCAGTGGCGGTTCACAAGCAAAGAAGTCACACTTTTAGTGAGACAGTTCACTATGGAGAGGAAGCATGGAGTGAACCTGACTGTCTCTGACCCAGCTGTGTATGAGATTTACAACAAGAGTCATGGTCACTAGACTATCATGTTCCACTGTGAGCTTTATTTGACAATTTCCCTTGAGTGTGTACTACAGGGTTTAATCAATGTGAGGTTATGGTAATGTTACCCAGTACAATGAAATACACCTCTGATGATAATATGCTTTTGTCCTTGTGTAAACAAAGACAGGAACACCAACACATATGACTTACACTCTATAAAAGGCCACCCAACATTCAGAATCTGTGACTTTACCAAGAGGATGTGAGTCCCGAGATTCTTTTCCCAATAATGACTGTGCCAAAGTTGGCGTTAATCCACCTATGGTTACCCTGGGTTCTTTGACCACTGTGCCCACCTTATAATTATAATGATGGGCAGGATCTGGACCCCTGGGCCTGCTAGTACCTCCAGGGATGGACATAGATGCCGAGACCCCTTTTCCACATGACCGAGGATCATGTGGCTGACTGGTAGGAGCAGCTTACTCATTCAGAAGAGCCAAATTTGGATCAACCCTAGGTACTCATTTGGCTTTTCCACTAGGAGGTTAAGATTTTGGGCCATTTGTCCAATTGCCATCTTCACCTGAGGAAAATTAATATTAAGCTATTTGGGGGAATGGATTCCCTGATAGCTCAGTTGTTAAAGAATCCGCCTGCAATGCTGGAGATCTGTGTTTGATCCCTCTGTTTGGAAGATGCCCTGGAGAAGGGAAAGACTACCCACTCCAGTATTCTGGCCTGGACAATTCCATGGACTCTGGTGCATGGGGCCACAAAGATTTGAATACAAACTGAATGACTTTCACTTTCGCTTTTGAGGAAAGACTGAGTTGAGGAAAGAATCAGGTAATGTATGGTCAGTGTGCAGTGGTAGTGAGAAGTGTTTAGAAAGTTCACAGTTGACTATTGCTGTGTAACAGGGAAACATCTCCAGAAGCAGCACACACAGACACAAAACTTCAGAATCACACCACGTGGGCTCACACATGGACCCCCAACCCTGATTCACACAAACCCACAACATCTAAATGATGTAGTTGCTTCCAGGTACCATAGAACAAAGACATTGTTCTTTCCTGGGAGATCAGTCTCTCTGCACCTACAGCCCACACCCTAAGTAGGAATCGAGCATCAGGGCCACTCTCCAACCAGAGCGAGTCCGAGAACCCCACCTTAACTGTTGGATTGTCCCTCAGCAGCATCATGATCCCTGAATATTTACCGTGTTCACAGGCTTCCCCGGATTCCTGTGATTCCAGAGAAGAAAACAGAGTGAGTTTCTCAGCATCTTGAATTTTCTGCACTAAGTCTTCTATTATCTGTTTTTTTTGTCCTCAGGTAACTAGCACTCTTTATTTCAGTGGCTCCAAAATAAAACAGACAATCTCCTGTTGGAAAGACTGGTCTGTTTCACATAAGATCTCTCAGTTTTAATTTGACCAACTTTTACAAATTGTTCTTCAAGAAAGAACACTTTCTGCTGAGCAAAGTACCTACAGTAATAAATGATGCTGTCTTATTTAAATGTCCTTTTCAATCAGGACTGTGTTAATAATAGATTTATCCCCTCTACTTTCCCAGCCAAGGATTCGCATGCCTCAGTGGTAACGTAAATTGTCAGACTACTATAACTGTGTTTGACTAAAAGGAAAATAAAGCAGTGAAGCCGCAGGCTTGCCCCGGTTAAGAAAGGTGCACTTACGTCCACAGTCCTCAGAGGCTCGTCTTCAGCCCAGTCCTGGGGCAGCTCCACCACCATGTCCTCTTGAGGAACTGGAGGGACACAGAACAGCACAGGGACACAGGTAAGGTGCTCACTAACCTCTCAGGAGCCATTTTCATTGGAGGGGCATGGGGTGGAGTGTATGCACAAGGCATTAGTAACTATGTGCTGAGTTGCTGTTGAATCATCCTCTTTGTTGTATAAATAAGAGCAAATCAGAGGAGCAGGAAATAACAAAACAAAACTTCTGTATTTTAACTAGTGATAATCTAACAGTTCGGGAAAAAAGAAACACTGAAATGCATGCCACCTTTCACTGACAGAGACTCAGGAAACTCCTGCCTGTTTATATCTTCTGCAAAACCACCCCTATCCAGAAGAATTTCTTCCTAGATCACTGCCTCCCCAGGATTCAGTTTCAGCTGATGCACTTACTAAGTTTTCTGTGACATTTTGTTCTTGATTAAAAGCAGTCTCTGTTAGAGGACTGAATTCACCCCTACCTTGCCAAATAGCTATAATCTATCATGTGATGTTTCTTCCTAGTCTTCACTGTCCACACAATATTTGCACGTCCACTGAGTCAGTGTCTGTTCACACTCATTGAAGCCATACATTTAGTGGGACAGTTCATCATGGAGAGAAAGCATGGGGTAAACTTTGACCTTCTTGGACCCTGGTGTGCAGGAGGTTTACAACAAGAGTCACCAAGCAGAGTGTTAAGTTCCACTGTGAGATCTATTTGACACCTTCCCTTGAGAGTGTGCTACAGGGTTTAACCAATGTAAGGCTTATGGTAATGTCACCCAGTACAATGAAATATCTCCCTGATGACACTCTGCTTTTGTCCTTGGTTAAGCAATGACACTAGCACCGACAGATATGGCCTGTACTGTCTAAACAAGGGAAGACAACTTTCAGATCTATGAATTCACCAAGAGGATATGAATCCCAAGGTGCCTTTCTCAATAATGACTGTGCCAATGTTGGCGGTAATCCCTCTATGTTTGCCCTGGTTTCCATGACCACTGAGCCCATCTTACAATGATGGGCACAATCTGGACCTCTGGAGCTCTAGTATCTCCAGGCATAAATGCAGATGCAGGGAGCCCCTTGCTCCATGACTAAGGATCCCATGGTTGAGTGATAAGTGCAAGTAAAAGGTCTAGAGCAGATACACTGGGACCACCCGAGGTTCTCAGTTTATCCTTTTCCACTTAGGAGGTAAATATCTTGGTCCATTTTTCTCAGCACCATCTGCATTCGAGCAAAATGAATATTAACCAAACTTGAGGAATAACTGAGTTGAGGAAAGAATTAGGTAATCTACAGCCAGTGTAAGAGGGAAACACCTCCTGAGGAAACACACACAGACAGATAGCTTTAGAATCACACTGCATGGGCTCACTCATGGGACCCATACCCATACATCTAAATGATGCAGTTGTTTCCTGGTACCATAGAGCACAGACATTTTCTTTCCTGGAAGATCCGTCTCTTATCTGCACACCCTGCCTTCACCCCCTTTAGGAATCCAGCATCAGGGTGACTCTCCAAACAGAGCTTGCAAGAGATTGTCACCTTCATCAACTAGATCATTTTCATCAGAGGGATGATCCCTGAATATTTACCATGTTCACTGGCTTGTTCACACGCCTGCAATTAGAAAGAAGAAAACAGTGTGAGGGTGTCAGCATCTTGAGTACTGTGCATTCAGGCCTTTTGTTCTCTTTTTCTTTTCAGAAACCAAATGGGAATGTGCTGTTGAGTCCATAGCCCCAAAAGAACACATAGAGGACACCTGTGGGAAAGGCTGGAGCTCCTCCTGGAAGAGTTCTCCAGCTCATTTTCACCAGTAATTAAAACTTTCATTTCAGGAAGGAAGAGTTTCTGCTGAGGAAACTGCTCCCGATTCCAGCTTTTAATTTATGTTGTCATTTTTGAAAAACATCCTTTTGAATAAGTTATCTGCTGGGAGAAATTCATCCATCAAATTAAAAACTGTTTATATGAACTGCCTTGAATATTTTGAACCTTTATCTGAATTCAGCTAGAAAATAAAGTCATGAAGCAACACTTTTATCTCAGATGAATAGGAGGCACTTACTATGGAGTTGGGCAGAGCCTCTTCCTCCAATGTTGAAATGGATAGCTCCTCAAGCTGGTCCTCAGGGACCTCTAGGAAGACATAGAGGAATTGTCAGGACATCTGTGATGCAGATCGGGAAGACCTTGTTAATGCGGACACATCGGGGGAGTGTGTGAACGTGGCTGGTTAATAAGTGTGGGCTGAAATCTGTTGGACAACCTTTCTCATGGGTGGAGGAAGGCAAAGGAGATGAACGTTTCAGAAATGAGTCAGAGAGCCTTAAGCTTTCTGGCTAAGGGGAACCTGATCGACTTGAAACTCGGTCTGACAGAGGGAAGCACTAAAAATCACACTATGCTTCAGTAGTCATGTACACTTGTGAGACTTGGACCATTAAGAAAGCTGAGTGCCAAAGAATTAATGCTTTAGAATAGTGGTGCTGAAGAGACTCTTGTGAGTTCCTTGGACAGCAAGGAGATCAAACCAGTTAATCATAAAGGGAATCAATCATGAATATTCATTGGAAGGACTGATGCTGAAACTTCAATACTTTGGCCGCCTGATGTAAAGATCAGGCTCACTCGAAAAGCCCCTGATGCTGGGAAAGACTGAGGGCAGGAGGAAAAGAAGGGGCCACAGAGGATGAGATGCCTGCATAGCATTATCAACTCAATGGACATGAATTTGAGCAAACTCCAGAAGATAGTGAAAGACAGGGAAGCCTGGTGTGCTTATTTCCATGGGCTCACAGTCATAACTTAGTGACTGAGCATTGTCATCAAAAATAAATTGTATTTATTCTTCTCATAATTTTTAAGAATTAAAAATTTCCATCAGTTCAGTTCAGTTGCTCAATTGTGTCTGAGTCTTTGTGACCCCATGAATCACAGCACACCAGGGCTCCCTGTCTGTCACCAAATCCCAGAGTCCACCCAAACCCATGTCCATTGAGTCGGTGATGACATCCAACCGTCTCATCTTCTGTCATCCCCATCTCCTCCTGCCCTCAATCTTTCCCAGCATCAGGGTCTTTTCAAATGACTCAGCTCTTCACATCAGGTGGCCAAAGTACTGGAGTTTCTGCTTCAACATCAGTCCTTCCAATGAACACCCAGGACTGATCTCTTTTAGGTTGGAATGGTTGGATTTTCTTGTAGTCCAAGAGACTCTCCAGAGTCTTCTCCAACACCGCAGTTCAATTCTTTGGTGCTCCGCGTTCTTTATAGTCCTACTATCACATCCATACATTACTACTAGAAAAACCATAGCCTTGACTAGACAGACCTTTGTTGACAAAGTAATGTCTCTGCTTTTTAATATGCTGTCTAGGTTGGTCATACATTTCCTTCCAAGGAGTAAGCATCTTTTAATTTCATGGCTGCAATCACCATCTGCAGTGATTTTGGAGCCCAGAAAACTAAAGTCTGCCACTGTTTCCACTGTTTCCCCATGTATTTGCCATGAAGTGCTGGGACCAGATGCCATGATCTTCATTTTCTGAATGTTGAGCCTTAAGCCAACTTTTTCACTCTCCTCTTTCACTCTCCTCAAGAGGCTCTTTAGTTCTTCTTCAGTTTCTGCCATAAGGGTGGTCTCATCTGCATATCTGAGGTTATTGGTATTTCTCCTGGTATCTTGATTTTTCTGTATTCACAATTTAGTGCACCTATCAACACCATCTACATCTTTTTCATCAGATCCAATATAACTTCTGTACCCATTAAGTCATAATCCACCTTCTCCGTTGCCTCCTCGCTTTCGTAATTTCTATTTACAACTTCCATGAGTTAGCTTATTCTGTGTACCTTAAACCAGTGGTATCTTACAATATTTGTCTTTCTGTGCCTGCCTTATTTCACTAAGTATAATACATTTTTGTATTAAATCTTCCATCCATTTTATAGCATATTTCAATCCTTAATTCATTTTTATGGTGGGATAGTATTCCATTCTGAGTACATACCACATTTCATTTATCCATTCATCACATAATGGTCTTTAGGTTGTTTCTAGTATTTAAGTACTAATAATACACTGTGAACATTAGTGTGTAGATTTCTGTATGGTACTATAATTTAAACGTGCATATTTAAAATATCACTCAATATAACAATACAAAGTGTGAATGTTAGGTGAACTAACAGTGTTAGACTTTGAATTACTAAAAATATATTTTCTCACTAATTGTAAAAAATGTACCACACATATGTTATCTGTGAGTAGAATTTGATAGCTGAAACTGAAGTGATATGATATTGGAATTTTCTGTATAATCTATACAACTTTTATGTCAATGTAATCCTGCTTTAAATAAAGTGTTAATAAAGAAATCTTGAAACATGCCTTCAGGGGGGAACACATCACACCTATTGTTTAAAAATTAGCTAATGTCCAAACCATAGCTAGAGACCATCTTCACTTTTAAGCATGAACCAAATGCTGAATTTAGAATGCATCTTTCCTTTCATAGTTAAAGCAGTACCAACTGATAAAGTTTCAGTTTGAACATGAAATAAAAGAACATTGCTTAATATTTCTGTTTGTTTTCTTAAATATGAGGCCCTGAACATACTACAAAAATCATTCTTGAATGAACTTAATGAGAAAATTTCCACAGTACCTTCAGTTGAGTCAGTTATAGGGTGCACCCTATTATGTGGCCAACAACAAACTCTCTTCATCCAGCTGGTTCTTGATGTTCTTGACATCCGAGGGATGTTTCTTCTCGCCTTCTGGATGAGACCTCCTGTGAAATGCATTATAATGGTGAGAGCTGTCGACATCTTGTCGGCAGAGGACCACTCGGGAACTAATAATAATTGATCCACAATTCAATCCTCTGGTCCCCTTCCTCACCAGATGCCTAGCAAGGCCTCCTGAATCCAAGGTGGACTTAGGAAGATCTGCAGATTGATGTGCACTGAAAACACCCAACAGACTGTCTGTGTGTGCAAATATCTCTATTTAACTGAGACCTAGAAGCTCAGCAGAGCATGGTGACCATGCCTGATGGACTGGATTCAAATCACATTTAGGAGAAGCAGGTACTTGGGAAAGACATATGGATCCCTCTTTGCCTCAGTTCCCTGTCCTGAGTTGGAGAAATGTTAACATGGCCCATTTTTAGTATTATGAGGCCGAGAATGATTAAATACAGGTAAAATATTAGAAAAATAAAAGAGGGACTTCCCGGGCAGTCCAGTGGGTAAGAATCTGCCTCGCAACGCAGGGGATGGGATTTGATTTCTGGTCGGCAAACTCCGGTCCCACCTGCCTCGGAGCAACTAAGCCCACATGTTGCAACTACTGAGCTCAAGCACCACAACTAGAGAGTCAGTGTCCTGCAATGAAAGATCTGCACAATGTGTTGAAGATCCCACATGCCACAACTAAGACCAGATGCAGCCAAATAAATAAATGTAGATAGACAAATAAATAAATAGAAAAGTAAAGGACTGGTGCTTCATAATTTCTCTGTAAGTGTTCAACTTTGAATGATGACAAGAATAAGATGGACCTTCAGTAGTGATTGAAAGCAGAGAGGGCAATTTGATGGCTCCAATAAGTGGGGATGGAAGCTTATTCTTCAGCTTTTTCACAGAAACAAGGTTTTATAGCTCATGGAGAGTATCTATTATCACTTCTTCTGACACCCAGCCCTGTTCAAGAGGAAGAGTGGATGAAGTGTGGGCTGTAATCCATATGTTACATTAGACAGTGTTGAAATTTAGAGAGATGAAGTGAATTTCCAAGGGTCACACAATGATAAATAGTGGATCTGGGACAGGATTGTACATGGCTCCCTGAGGACACAGATGCCTGCACCCCTGAGACCTGTGCTAAAACCCCTTAACCAGGACCTCAACCCTACCTCCAACTCAAATTATCCTGCCCCTAGTTTTCTGTGGATGAGAGCTGATGCCCTGAAGAAGGTGCCTCAGCCTTAAAAAGAGCTCAAATCCTCCTCCTACCACTCATCTGTTTTTCAGTTCCTGATCCCAAATACAAGTTTCCTCTGAGAAAAACCCCTCAGAAAGACCACAGGATTCCAACTCTGTCCATCTTCCAAAGCTTCTTCACACACTCAACCATCTCATGAGCAGCCTTCCCAAAGCCCAGTTCACCTTGCTAAGTGACCAGTGGTCTGTTTGGCCAACAAGTTGGCTCAGAGCTCAGAACCTTCTAAACCAAAGGGTACATGATGGCTCTACCAAGAATTAGCTTCCCTTTAACTTGAGCAAGTCTGGATGAGCAGTTAATGTGAGTTAACTTGGGAGGTGGGCATCTGTGCTGGCCTTTGGTGGCTTAACTAAGTCTGAGATGCTCAAAGTCTCACAGCTGATCTGAACACTTATTTGAGCAGCCTGGACCAAGTGCTAGTTAAGAATGGGCAGGAGTTCAATCTTTCCCCACTAAAATTCTGACTCTATCAACTTCTCATCATGCTCTAGACCCTGAAGTGGAAGACAGCAGAGCCCCATATTCTTTTTGAAAATCATCTCCATCCTCACAACTGGAGACTCTAACACTAGATTTTCCTTTAGGATCAGCAGACAGGCTCTCCTTCCCTCATTGACCAAATGTTCATCCTACCAACCCAACAGCACTATGCCATCTCACTAAAGTCCTTGGCAACAGCCAAACAATGATCCAGCCCACATCCACCCATGGGAATCCCACCAGTAAATCCCAGTTTCTTTCCTTTTTAAGTCTCTAGATTTACACGCTAGTGTTTGTAGATTTGGGCAGCAGCATTTGAGAAGAGTTGAGATGTAATTCCCTTTTACTATAATGTCCGATGTTGGGGAGACATCATGGTTCTCCTCTGTTAGTTCTTTCCATCTGTTATCTGGTAAGAGTGTGTACAAAACTGGCATTGGGAAATTGGAAATATAGGAAGATGTTTAAGGCAGCCAGCAGACAGGAGAATCAAAATATAATTTAAGGAATAATACAAAATTATAACACACATTTATAACTCCTAGATAAATAAGAGTGATGGAAAAGAAAAATAATAAAAAAAACAGATGAGGAAAATTCATCAGTAAAGGTTAACCGGCCCATTTGAAGAAACAGCCTTCAGAGGATCAGTGGGAACCTACCTCCCAAACAATTCAGGTTACCCATTTCTCTTTGCCACCATACATGAAGCTCTCAGCTTGCAAACGCACTGGATACAGAATGGGGAATGTGTATCACCACATTTCCATGGTGACCACACATCACAGAACCTTCAGAATTAACTGAACTCTGCACAGGACGAGTCCAACTGCCACTGTCCAACTGCTACTGTGATTCTATGGACAAGTTTGGCTTTTCAGAGTAAACATTTTATTTCAAAAATTGAATTTCAGGCTCACACATTCCTCTCTGATTATTAAAATAATTTATATGAGTGAAAATGTTCTGTCCCCAAGTATAGTTGATAGCGAACATTTTGGGGTGAGAAGGGACAAATCTAAAACATTGAGAATAAAAAGAGATTTTATTCTTGATTAGAATATCATCTTGGTACTGATCAGAAGTTTGTGCTCCTAACACACAGTGAGGAGAGAAAGCCTTACTGCAGGGCCACACTAGGAGAAAAGACTGAGCACCCAGAAAACTGTCAGCAAAGTGCTTTTTTAGGAAAGCTGAGGGAGTGGCCTGGTTACTTCTGGGGTCAGGGTCTTTGTTCTTGAGGTCAGATCATGGTCAGGTCACGATGTTCTTGTGGTAGTGGTGGTGGTTTAGGCACTGAGTCAAGTCCGACTCTTGCGGCCCCATGGACTGTAGCCTGCCGCGCTCCTCTGTCCATGGGATTCTCCAGGCAAGAATACTGGAGTGAGTTGCCATTTCCTTCTCCAGGGGACCTTCCCAACCCAAGAATCAAACCCTGGTCCCCTGCACTGCAGACAGGTTCTTTACCGATGGAGCTATGAGGGAAGCCCTAATGTTGCTGTAAACCTCCCCCCAAAACAAATGCTACTCTCAGTTCTGACAAGAGAGCATCAGGTCTCAGGCACCACCCTCTACCTCTGGGGTCCAGGCCCAGGCCAGGAGGAGGGGGTCCTGGGTGGGCAGGGTATCTGGCACCCAGTCGGGGTCCTCCATCTAGTGCCCAGCCCTGCTGAGGGGGCCGGGTCTCAGTGGGCAGCACCTCAGAGCTGGGTCCCAGACCCCATCCAACTTTCATCACTCTTGGTCCCTGGTGCCCAGAACCCAGCCGGGCCTCAGGCTGTTCATTTAAGCTGCAGAGACACACCAGTAGCAACTTCCAACTGGGTTAATCCCCAGTTCACAACAATTACTCTCTTTGAGAGAGGTCCCAACCACAGAGGCAAGCCTGAAATGATGTTATAAGACCCTTGAACACCAACCTAACCTCCTGCCACTTCCTGGGGGTGGACAACTGATCAGTGCTGGACCAAGTGTGGAAATGTGAATGGAGAGACAGGAGCTGGTAAGTTCTTAGTAGCCAGGGTCATATCCTCCAGCTGCCCAAGGCTCTGGGGACCATGCCCAGATCGTCCTCTGCAGCTTATAGGTCATGGAGGCAGGGACTGGGCAGAGGTTCACTGCTTTGTGTTGGGAAGAACCCCTGGAGCAGGGAAAGGCTACCCAGTCCATCATTCTGGCCTGGAGAATGCCATGGACTGTATAGTCCATGGGGTCGCAAAGAGTTGGACACGACTGAGTGACTTTCACTTTCACTTCAGCTGCTTTGTGGCCTGGATCTGGCCTGTGGGCGCCATGGCGAGGGCTCTGGGACTCTGTGGGACATGGTCCCCAAACTGTCCTGGGCCCCCATCTCACCCGCCTGCCCTGAGGTCTGAGGGCCTGGATAGCACATGGAGAGGCCTCTGTCCCGGACTCATCAAACTCTGGCGAGGACTGCTGACAGGTTTCCTGTTGGTGGAGCATGATCTCTAACCCTAGGCTAAGGGTCCCACTGAAGGTCTTACAATATTGACTGTGCCCCCACCCCTCCCCTAGTACAGTCTCCTCCACCCATTTCTATCTACTCTTTCAGAGTCCCCAGACTTCCCTAGAAGAAACAAAGCCTAAGATTTAATCTTATAAACAAAATTAAGTTTCATACCTAATGTATCCACTTGTACTCTTTATTTGGAGCCTTGTAAATTCTTCTCACAAAAGTGAATGTTTTTGTTGTGTGTTGCAAGCATGTTTTCAATTTATCACTATTTTTAAGGTTTTTTTTGTTTGTTTGTTTATTTGTTTTTGTCTGTGCTAGGTCTTCCTTGTCATGCTTGGCTTCTCTCTAGCTGTCCTGAGTAGGGACTTCTCTCGTGTTGTGGAGCACAGGCTCTAGGTGCACAGGCTTCAGTAGCTGTAACTCGCAGGCTCTAGAGCCCTGGGTCAGTAGCTGTGGTGCACAGGCTAGTTGCTCAGCAGCATGTGGGATCTTCCCAGACCAGGGATCAGATCCATATCCCCTGCACTGGCAGGCAGATTATTAAACCCTGGGCCACTAAGGAAGTCCCATCACTGTCTTTTTACTATGGTTACTTTTACTTATATCATGAAGATATTTATTTTCAAAAACATCAGTAATTTAAATATTTTTGTTATTTTCGTTGTGAGAAGGAAAAGGGCTTATATACTTGATAAGGGCCTAGTATTCCTTTCAGTTCAGTTCAGTTCAGTCGCTCAGTCATGTCCGACTCCTTGCTACCCCATGAATTGTAGCACGCCAGGCCTCCCTGTCCATCACCAACTCACGGAGTTCACCCAGACTCACATCCATCAAGTCAGTGATGCCATCCAGCCATCTCATCCTCTGTCGTCCCCTTCTCCTCCTGCCCACAATCCCTCCCAGCATCAGAGTCTTTTCCAATGAGTCAACCCTTTGCATGAGGTGGTCAAAGTACTGGAATTTCAGCTTTAGCATCATTCCTTCCAAAGAAATCCCAGGGCTGATCTCCTTCAGAATGGACTGGTTGAATCTCCTTGTAGTCCAAGGGACTCTCAAGAGTCTTCTTCAACACCACAGTTCAAAACCATCAATTCTTCGGCACTCAGCCTTCTTCACAGTCCAACTCTCACATCCATACATGCCCACTGGAAAAACCATAGCCTTGACTAGACGGACCTTTGTTGGCAAAGTAATGTCTCTGCTTTTGAATATGCTATCTAAGTTGGTCATAACTTTCCTTCCAAGGAGTAAGCGTCTTTTAATTTCATGGCTGCAGTCACCATCTGTAGTGATTTTGGAGCCCAGAAAAATAAAGTCTGACACTGTTTCCACTGTTTCCCCATCTATTTCCCATGAAGTGATGGGACCGGATGATCTTTGTTTTCTGAATGTTGAGCTTTAAGCCAACTTTTTCACTCTCCACTTTCACTTTCATCAACAGGCTTTTGAGTTTCTCTTCACTTTCTGCCATAAGGG
The DNA here is from genome assembly GCF_019923935.1 of Bubalus bubalis. NCBI lineage: Eukaryota > Metazoa > Chordata > Mammalia > Artiodactyla > Bovidae > Bubalus > Bubalus bubalis. The sequence goes on from NC_059161.1 coordinate 74,260,913, forward strand.
TGGTGTCATCTGCATATCTGAGGTTATTGATATTTCTCCCAGCAATCTTGATTTCAGTTTGTATTCCTTTAAAAATATTTGAATAAATAAGAAAATAACAGCAGGTGTTTAAAGACAACATTTCTATTAAACAATCCTAAATATTTCTAAAGATGTTTGTCAAAATAGACTAATTTTTTAGGGTAATGATAGAAATTTTCCCCCAGAAATGATATAGAGTAGAAATATCCTGATACACTCATAAATGGAACTGAGTATTTTGCAAAGCACATGTGATAATTTATGTCTCAAAAACCTTAGAACATTTTGCAAGTGATAATGATGGTATATCAACAATTAAGTCATTTTAACAAATTTCATTCACAATGTGTCTATTCATCAGATAATGAACTTGCAGTTGTTTTATGAGAAAAGGGGGGCATGTTCAATTAATGTTAGTTAAAGAACTTTAAAAGAATTTGTGATTAAATTTGTTATGTCCTATTAATGACTTCAATGGTGGAGAATTCACTGCCAAGTATATTTGTATTTCTTTGACCAAACAACATATTGGACTTTTTGAAAGTTTTCCTATAGTTGATTCAAGAACTATTTATAAAAGTTGGTGAATATTTATAATAATTAAACAGGATAAATTATGTAAAACAAGGAAACGGGACCAACTTAGAGAATATCACTCTGTTAAGTGCATAGTACCTCAAACATCCTAACTAAATTCTGCTGGCTATAAGTAGTGTAAGCTATTATTGTTATGGACTAAATCTCTGTGTCCCCACATAAATTTGTACATTGAAACCCTAACCTCCAGTGAGATGGTCCCAGGAGGTGGGGCCTTTGGGACGTAATTAGATCATGAGGGTGGAGTCCCTATGACATTACCATCTTTCTAAAAAGAGGAATAGAGTTTGTCCTTTCTCTCTTTCTGCCACATGAAGATAAATGAGAAGGTGGCAAAATCTAAGTAAGACACATTCACCAGAACCTGACCTTGCTCAATCCTGACCTTGACTCTCAACCTTTAGACTATGAGAAACAAATAATTAATGTATAAGCACCCTCATCCAAGGTATTCTGTTACTGCACCCCTAACTGACTGAAGCACCTATCATTATGGATTTTGAGAGTACGATTTTTCTTTAGCTATTTAGTTAATAGAAAGGAGCCACAGATCCTCCCACACTGCACTGAAAAGAGTTAAATAGGCAAGCAAAACTTTATTCAAGACATTGTGATAAAGGTCAAGACTATTGCAAGGAGAAAGATTGAATTCAACTCCCCTGAAGCAAGCGACTGGGATAGGGGGATTTGTAAACATCGAGTGAGCTAATGAGAACATAACACAGGCCCTCAGCCTCAAGGTTCCCATCTGTGCTTACTCATTGGCACTTGTGGAAATGAAGCTTCCACCTTTCCACACAGACTGGGATAAAGGGACCCATTTTTCAGATGATCACTTTTAGGAAGGCGGGCTCACATGTTCTTGAGAAAGATATTCCTGGGCTGTAAAATGTTCACATACCATCATGGTAGAGAAGGAATTGACACGCCTTTTAAAGTAGATGGTCAAAGAATAAGGAGATCAAGAAAAAGTGTCTGGAATAAATTGGGAGATTGGGATTTATATTTACACACTGGCAATGGCACCCCACTCCAGTACTCTTGCCTGGAAAATCCCATGGATGGAGGAGCCTGGTGGGCTGCAGTCTATGGGGTCGCGAAGAGTTGGACATGACTGAGCAACTTCACTTTTCCTTTTCACTTTCATGCATTGGAGAAGGAAATGGCAACACACTCCAGTGTTCTTGCCTTGAGAATCCCAGGGAAGGGGGAGCCTGGTGGGCTGCCGTCTATGGGGTCTCACAGAGTCAGACACGACTGAAGCGACTTCGCAGCAGCATATACAAAGTAGACAACTAATAAGGCTGTACTATACAACACAGGGGAGTCTATTCAATACTCTATGTGCTGTGCTTAGTCAATCAGTCGTGCCCAAATCTTTGTGTCCCCAATGAATGTAATCCATCAGGCTCCTCTGTCAATACTCTATAATGGATGTATATATATATATATATATATATATATATATATATATATATAAAGAGTCTAAAATGAGTGTACATATGTAACTGATTCACTTTGCTGTGCAGCAGAAACTAACACAACATTGTAAAGCAACTGTACTCCAAGACAAATTAGTTTTTAAAAATGTCTGAAGTTTATATAAACTGTGGGGACTGTTAAGGTCCTTTTCGTAAAGCCCTAGTTCTTGCTTATTAACTCTTGATAGAAAGGCCAAAAAAAAGAAATCTGTTGATCTGGTAGACATGCACTGCTAATCATTTTACATTGTGGTTTATTCATGAAGAACTTCTGAATAAACGAAACAGTAAAAATAATCCCTCAGCATTCTTGATAATACCTTTTTATTAATACATACTTTACAATTCTACATTTTAATGAAGGACAAATATGATAATGACAACAAATCAAAGCTTTTGGATGTGTTGCCCAATGATATTAGAGTATATATTATAATGACTAATCTTGTAATGGTAACAGTGTGAGGGGATAGAAGTCATGCCAGACTTCTATCTGCTGGGGATCCCCCTGAGACACCCAGACTCATGAACACATACAAATATGTGCTTATTCCTATTTGCAAGCGTGTTGCCCAGGGTAAAATCGAGGAAAACTTATTAAAATACAGTTTCTTGTTGTTGTTCAGGCACTAAGTCATGTCAGACTCTTTGTGACTCCATGGACTGCAGCACGTGAGGTTTCCTAGTCCTTCACTGATTATGGTATTTGTATCATAATTAAATCCATTAGTGAGTACCTGGCATCACTTATTTCTCATTGAAACTATTTCCTATGTAATGCAGTCTGCTGGATGTAAGAGTGTAACTAAATAAGTCTTGATCTTACTTTTAAATCTATAACAGTCCCTGTGTGACACCGCTGTTGTTGTTCAGTCACTAAGTCATGTCCAGTTCTTCACAACCCCATAGACTGCAGTATGCCTGACTTCCCTATCCTTCACTATTCCCTGCGGTTTGCTCAAATTCATGCCCATTGAGTCAGTGATGCTAACTACCTACCTCTAACTACCCCATCCTTTGATGCCCTCTTCTCCTTTTGTCTTCAATGTATACCAGCATCAGGGACTTCTCCAGTGAGTCTAATCTTCAAAACAGGTGGGTAAAATATTGGCACTTCAACTTCAGTCATTCCAATGAGTATTTGATGTTGATTTCCTTTAAGAGTGACCGGCTTGATCCCCTTGCAGTCAAGCAGACTCTAGAGTCTTCTCCAACACCACAGTTCAAAAGCATCAGTTCTTTCACACTCAGCCTTTATAGTCCAACTCTTCCATTTGTGCAACTACTGGCACAACCATACGACCTAGGACCTTTGTCAGCAAAGTGATGTCTCGGCTTTTTAATATGCTGTCTAGGTTGGTCATAACTTTCCTTCCAAGGAGTAAGCATCTTTTAATTTCATGGCTGCAATCACCATCTGCAGAGATTTTGGAGCCCCCCAAATAAAGTCAGCCACTGTTTCCACTGTTTCCCCATCTACTTGCCATGAAGTTGAAAGGCTGTTGCTGAACGATGCAAAGACCTCTGGATTCTTGGCCTCCAGAGGAGAAGAATTCAATCCGGGACCAGAGATGAGGCTTGATCGTGCAGAGCTTTTGTGAAATAAAGTTTTATTAAAGTATAAAGGAGATAGAGAAAGCTTCTGACATAGGCATCAGAAGGGGGCAGAAAGAGTATCCCCCTGCTAGTGTTAGCTATGGAGTTATATACTCTCTAATTAGTTATTACAGTGAATCAAAAGAATGTCTGGAGGTTATAAAGACCTCACTAGACCTACTCCCATAATTTACACCTTAAGATAAGAGGATTGGCCAGCTTTTTTTCCAGACTGTCCTCAAGCAGGATACATTATTGTTATCTAATCCTAAGGAATGTAGAGGGACACAAAAGTTTGTCCTTTCTTCCTCATTGAGAATTCCAGACCCCTCTCTCCTTGGGGACCCCTGGACTTCTTATCAACCTGCCTAGGAAATGACTCTCTCAAAGTGATGGGACCGGATGCCATGATCTTCATTTTCTGAATGTTGAGCTTTAAGCCAACATTTTCACTCTCCTATTTCACTTTCATCAAGAGGCTCTTTAGTTCTTCTTCACTTTCTCACATAAGGGTGGTGTCACCTGCATATGTGAGGTTATAGATATTTCTCCCAGCAATCTTGATTCCAGCTTGTGCTTCCTCCAACCCAGCATTTCTCATGATGTACTTTGCATATAAGTTAAATAAGCAGGGTGACAATATACAACCTTGAGGTACTCTTTTTCCTATTTGGAACCAGTCTGTTGTTCCGTGTCCAGTTCTCACTGTTGCTTCCTGACGTGCATACAGGTTTCTCAAGAGGCAGATCAGGTGGTCTGGTATTCTCATCTCTTTCAGAATTTCCCAGTTTATTGTGATCCACACAGTCAAAGGATTTGGCATAGTCAATAAAGCAGACATAGATTTTTTTGGGAACTCTCTTGCTTTTTGGATGGTGCAGCAGATGTTGGCAGTTTGATCTCTGATTCCTCTGCCTTTTCTAAAACCAGCTTTAACATCTGGAAGTTCACAGTTCATGTATTGCTAAAGCCTCACTTGGAGAATTTTGAGCATTACAGAGTGAAGTAAGTCAGAAAGAGAAAAAAAACAAGTGTTGCATATATAAGGAATATAGAAAATGGTACTACTGTATGTCTTTGCAAGGCAGAAATAGAGATTCAGGCACAAAGAAGAGACTTCTGAACACAGTGGGTGCAGGAGAAGATAGGACAGACTGAGAGAATAGCATTGAAATATATACATCACCATATGTAAATAGATAGCTAATGTTAACTTTATGTATAACACAAGGAGCACAAACTGGTGCTCTGTGACAGCCTAGATGGGTGGCATGGGATGAGAGGTGGGAGGGGGGTTTAGGAAGGAGGGGACATATGTATACTTATGGCTGATTCATGTTGATGTATGGCAGAAACCAACACAACACTGTAAAGCAATTATCCTCCAAATAAAAATGAATAATGTTTTTCATTCAAATTTATTTATTTTAATTGCAGGCTAATTACTTTACAATATTGTATTGGTTTTGCCATACATCAACATGAATCCACGATGGGTGTACACATGTTCCCCATCCTGAACCCCCATCCCACCTCCCTCCCTGTACCATCCCTTTGGGTCATCCCAGTGCACCAGCCCCAAGCATCCTGTATTCTGCAATGAACCTGGACTGGCAATTTGTTTCTTATATGATTTTATACATGCTTCAATGCCATTCTCCCAAATCATCCTACCCTCTCTCTCACCCACAGAGTCCAAAAGACTGTTCTATACATCTGTGTCTCTTTAGCTTTTGCATACAGGATTATTGTTACCATCTTTCTAAATTCCATATATACACATTAGTATACCAATAGACAATTCAGGTATGACCTAAATCAAATCCCTTATGATTATACAGTGGAAGTGAGAAATAGATTTAAGGGCCTAGATCTGGTAGATAGAGTGCTTGATGAACTATGGAATGAGGTTCATGACATTGTACAGGAGACAGGGATCAAGACCATTCCCATAGAAAAGAAATGCAAAAAAGCAAAATGGCTGTCTGGGGAGGCCTTACAAATAGCTGTGAAAAGAAGAGAAGCGAAAAGCAAAGGAGAAAAGGAAAGATATAAACATCTGAATGCAGAGTTCCAAAGAATAGCAAGAAGAGATAAGAAAGCCTTCTTCAGCAATCAATGCAAAGAAATAGAGGAAAACAACAGAATGGGAAAGACTAGAGATCTCTTCAAGAAAATCAGAGATACCAAAGGAACATTTCATGCAAAGATGAGCTTGATAAAGGACAGAAATGGTATGGACCTAACAGAAGGAGAAGATATTAAGAAGAGATGGCAAGAATACACAAAAGAACTGTACAAAAAAGATCTTCATGACCCAGATAATCACGATGGTGTGATCACTGACCTAGAGCCAGACATCCTGGAATGTGAAGTCAAGTGGGCCTTAGAAAGCATCACTACGAACAAAGCTAGTGGAGGTGATAGAATTCCAGTTGAGCTATTCCAAATCCTGAAAGATGATGCTGTGAAAGTGCTGCACTCAATATGCCAGCAAATTTGGAAAACTCAGCAGTGGCCACAGGACTGGAAAAGGTCAGTTTTCATTCCAATCCCAAAGAAAGGCAATGCCAAAGAATGCTCAAACTACCACACAATTGCACTCATCTCACACACTACTAAAGTAATGCTCAAAATTCTCCAAGCCAGGCTTCAGCAATATGTGAACCGTGAACTTCCTGATGTTCAAGCTGGTTTTAGAAAAGGCAGAGGAACCAGAGATCAAATTGCCAACATCCGCTGGATCATGCAAAAAGCAAGAGAGTTCCAGAAAAGCATATATTTCTGCTTTATTGACTATGCCAAAGCCTTTGACTGTGTGGATCACAATAAACTGTGGAAAATTCTGAAAGAGATAGGAATACCAGACCACCTGATCTGCCTCTTGAGAAATTTGTATGCAGGTCAGGAAGCAACAGTTAGAACTGGACATGGAACAACAGACTGGTTCCAAATAGGAAAAGGAGTTCATCAAGGCTGTATATTGTCACCCTGTTTATTTAACTTATATGCAGAGTACATCATGAGAAATGCTGGACTAGAAGAAACACAATCTGGAATCAAGATTGCTGGGAGAAATATCAATAACCTCAGATATGCAGATGACACCACCCTTATGGCAGAAAGTGAAGAGGAACTCAAAAGCCTCTTGATGAAAGTGAAAGTGGAGAGTGAAAAAGTTGGCTTAAAGCTCAACATTCAGAAAACGAAGATCATGGCATCCGGTTCCATCACTTTATGGGAAATAGATGGGGAAACAGTGGAAACAGTGTCAGACTTTATTTTTCTGGGCTCCAAAATCACTACAGATGGTGACTGCAGCCATGAAATTACAAGACGCTTACTCCTTGAAAGGAAAGTTATGACCAACCTAGACAGCATATTGAAAAGCAGAGACATTACTTTGCCAACAATGGTCCATCTAATCAAGGCTATCATTTTTCTTGTGGTCATGTATGGATGTGAGAGTTGGACTGTGAAGAAGGCTGAGTGCCAAAGAATTGATGCTTTTGAACTGTGGTGTTGCAGAAGACTCTTGAGAGTCCCTTGGACTGCAAGGAGATCCAACCAGTCCATTCTGAAGGAGATCAGCCCTGGGATTTCTTTGGAAGGAATGATGCTAAAGCTGAAACTCCAGTACTTTGGTCACCTCATGCGAAGAGTTGATTCATTGGAAAAGACTCTGATGCTGGGAGGGATTGTGGGCAGGAGGAGAAGGGGACGACAGAGGATGAGATAGCTGGATGACATCACTAACTCAATGGACATGAGTCTGGGTGAACTTCGGGAGTTGGTGATGGACAGGGAGGCCTGGAGTGCTGCGATTCATGGGGTCGCAAAGAGTCAGACACGACTGAGTGACTGATCTGATCTGATCTGATACTGTATCGGTGTTTTTCTTTCTGGCTGACTTCACTCTGTATAATAGGCTCCAGTTTCATCCACCTCATTAGAACTGATTCAAATGTATTTTTTTTTAATGGCTGAGTAATACTCCATTGTGTATATGTTCCACAGCTTTCTTATCCGTTCATCTGCTGATGGACATCTAGGTTGCTTCCATGTCCTGGCTATTATAGTGCTGCAATGAACGTTGGGATACACACATTTCTTTCAATTCTGGTTTCCTCGGTGTATATGCCCAGCAGTGGAATTGCTGGGTCATAAGGCAAATTAATATATATTTTTTAATATCCCTTTTAAAATTGCCTGAACAAATATACTTAGGAATAAACCTGACTAAGGAGGCAAAAGAACTATATGCTGACAAATATTAAACATGGATAAAGGATATTGAAGATGATTCAAAGAAACAGAATGATACCCATGATATTTGATTGGAAGAATTATTATTGTTAAAATGCCCACACTATAGAAAGCAATCCACAGATTTAATGCAATCTCTGTCAAGTCATCTATGACATTTTTCACAGAACTGAAACAAATATCCCAAAATTTATTTGGAAACATTAAAAAAAAAAAACCTGCAAAAGCAATCCTAAGGTAAAGGATCAAAGCAGGAGCCATAACCTTCACAGACTTCAGACAATGCTACAAAACTATGGTAATCAGAACAGAATGGTATTGGCACAAAAATAGATATGTGGATCAATGGAACAGAAATAACCCTACATATCTATGGTCTATTAATCTTTAATAAATGAGGCAAGAATACACAATGGAGAAAAGATAGTCTCATCTACAAATGGTGTTGGGAAAGCTGAAAAGTCACATGTAAATTGATGAAGTTAGAGTACACCCTCACACCATACACAAAAGCAAATTTAAAATGGCTTAAAGTCTTAAATATAGGGCATGACATGATAGAACTAGAAGAGAATATAGCAAAATATTCTCTGCCATAAAGCACAGCAATATTTTCATAGTTCAGTCTCCCAAGGCAATAGATATAAAAGCAAAAATAAAAAAGGAACATATTCAAACTCATAAGATATTTCACAGCAAAGGAAGCCAGAAACAAAACGAAAAACAATCTACAGAATGGGAGAAAACATTTGCAAATGGTGTGACTAACAAAGGATTCATCTCCAAAATATAAAAACAGCTCATACAACTCAATAACAAAAAAACAAAGAACCCAATCAAAAACTGAGCAGAAGACCTAAACAAACATCCTTCCAAAGAAAACATAGAGATGGCTCATAAGCATATAAAATGATGTTCAACATCACTAATAATGAGAAATGCAAGTCAAAACTACAATGATGTACCACCTCACAATAGTCAGAATGGTTATCATTAAAATCTCAATAACAAATGCTGGAGAGGGCATGAATAAAATGGAACACCCCCCACCCCCAATACTGTTAATGGGACTATAAATTGGTGAAGCCATTATGGAAAAGAGTAGTTACTTTAAAAACTGAAAATATAACTACTATGCTGCTATTGTTCATTTACTTAGTCATGTCCAACTCTTTGCTACCCCATGGACTGTAACACTCCAGAGTTCTTCATTCTTCACTATCTCCCAGGGTTTGCTCAAACTCATGTTCATTGAGTCGATGATGCCATCCAACCATCTTATCCTCTATTATCCCCTTCTCCTCCCGCCTTCAATCTTTGCCAGCATCATCAAGGTCTTTTCAAATGAGTCAGTTCTTCGAATCAGGTGGCCAAATTATTGAAACTTCAGCTTCAGCATCAGTCATTCCAATCAATATTCAGAGTTGATTGACTGGTTTGATCTCCAAACTGTTCAAGGGACACTCAAGAGTCTTCTCCAATGACACAGTTCAAAAGCATCAACTCTTTGGTGCTCAGCCTTCTTTAGAGTTGAACTCTCACATCCACACATGACTACTGGAAAACCATAGCCTTCACTACACGGAGCTTGGTTGGTAAAGTGATATCTCTGCTTTTCAATACACTGTCTAGGTTTGTCATAGCTTTTCTTTCAAGGAGCAAGTGTCTTAATTTCATGGCTGCAGTCACTGTCTGCAGTCATTTGGAGCCCTCCAAAAAGAAGAGAAATCACTTTGCCAACAAAGGTCTGTCTAGTCAAGGCTATGGTTTTTCCTGTGGTCATGTATGGATGTGAGAGTTGGACTGTGAAGAAAGCTGAGCACCGAAATATTGATGCTTTTGAACTGTGGTGTTGGAGAAGACTCTTGAGAGTCCCTTGGACTGCAAGGAGATCCAAACAGTCTTTTCTAAAGAAGATCAGCCCTGAGTGTTCTTTGGAAGGAATGCTGCTAAAGGTAAAACTCCAGTACTTTGGCCACCTCATGTGAAGAGTTGAGTCATTGGAAAAGACTGATGCTGGGAGGGACTGTGGGGAGGAGGAAAAGGGGACAACAGAGGATGAGATGACTGGATGGCATCACTGACTCGATGGACGTGAGTTTGAGTGAACTCCAGGAGTTGGTGATGGACAGGGAGGCCTGGCATGCTGTGATTCATGGGGTCGCAAAGAGTCAGACACGAGTGAGTGACTGAACTGAACTGAAAATAAAGTCTCATTGTTTCCATTGTTTCCCCATCTATTTCTTATGGGGTGATGGGACCGAATGCCATTCAGTTCAGTTCAGTCACTCAGTCATATCTGACTCTTTGCTACCCCATCGACTGTAACACACCAGGCCTCCTTGTCCCTCACCAACTCCCACAGTTTACTCAAACTCATGCCAATTGAGTCAGTGATGACTTCCAACCATCTCATCTTCTGTCGACCCCTTCTCCTCCTGCCCTCAGTCTTTCCCAGCATCAGGGTCTTTTCAAATAAGTCAGCTCTTTGCATCAGGTGGCCAAAGTACTGGAGTTTCAGCTTTAGCATCACTCCTTCCAAAGAAATCCCAGGGCTGATCTCCTTCAGAATGGACTGGTTAGATCTCCTTGCAGTCCAAGGGACTCTCAAGAGTCTTCTCCAACACCACAGTTCAAAAGCATCAATTCTTCAGTGCTCAGATTTCCTTAGAGTCAAACTCTCACATCCATACATGACTACTAGAAAAACCATAGCCTTGACTAGATGGACCTTTGTTGGCAAAGTAATGTCTCTGCATTTTAATATGCTGTCTATGTTGGTCATTAACTTAATGATAATATCAGATACCATTATCTTAATTTCTTCAATGCTGAGGTTTAAGCTAGCATTTTTTTTTTACTCTCCTCTTTCACCTTTAGTTCCTTTTTACTTTCTGCCATGACAGTGGCGTTGCAGTAGAAATTACAAGGCAGTCAATGTAAAACTCTGAAACCTCATTCTTGTTTTCAGTAAACATCCTGCTGCATCGTCCTGAATTCCTGGAATGTATCTTTAGTCTGATCAATTTTCAGCACTCAGATCCAAAGAAGAGCAGCAATTAAATTCTGTTCCATATGCTTGAGGGAGAAACAATGGTGATCATTAATCTTAAGACCATACATCTGGCCCATGGTAAAACGGACAGAGGGCATGAAAAAAGGCGGTGACTTAATCCAAGGATCAATAGAAGTGATAAAGATGATGTTAAGTATCTTGACCTTTAAATTGAATGTTTAGAAATAATGTGATTTAAAGGAAGGTTATAAAACCACCTTGGGGTGATGCTTTACCCCCTCTCTATGCTGAGTGTCTACACTGAGAGCTTTGCACTTTTCCTCCTCTTTAATAAATCTTATTCAGTTACTACCATGAGCGTTTGCTTGTTCATAGATTCCATTCTTTGGTTGTGTGGACAACAACTCAGATTCCTGTCTCATCTTTTGGGGGCTCGTCTGGAAATCCTGAATGCCTACTCAAGGTAAGCACAGACACTCACTCTCAAATCTGTCATTCACTTCTCATTACCTAGTCTAGCTGCACGGTCTCTTGAGACACTCTATTTCACAAGCCTGCATGAGTTCCAAAGGCAGGCAGCGTTAGTAGACAGTAGCCTCGGGTCCCGGTATTAGCCAGCAGATTGACCTGGGTGCTGAGCAAAATCTCTGCTAGGCTGCTGCCTCAGTGAGAACCGCAGAACATCTACCATTTCTCTTTCCTAACATTTAGAGGTTATGAGATTTTTCACTTAAGGAAGGATCATTTCGGAGTGTGTGTAAATACTAATAACCTTGTGCACTACATAGCTTGCTTTAGGGGAACTCCAGTTCAGGCACACCCAATGTTCAAGAGCACAGCAAGTCCACTAACTTAGGCTCTCACTCTATATCTATCTCTAGGTGAAAAGGAAGACAGAGACAGGGAGAGGACAACAGTCCAGGGTAACCGGATAATGATGCTCAAGACCAGGTGCACTCCAAAGTTGAGGGAAGCATACTTTATTGGTGTTTCTTTGCTCCCACTGTGCAAGGTGGGGACACCCTCTATCAGAAGAACCAGAGAAAAGACAAAGAGCACTGGACGCTGGTCTTCTGTCTTTGAGATGGGAGTCACCTCTTCGTACCCTACACCCAGCTCAAAGCGGATGCCTTTGGCAAGTATACTGAAGAACTAGAAGAAGTTTGACCCTTAGACCTTGTTAAAGAAGAGTATGATCTTTTTCTGCACCAAGGCATAGCCTCAGTAGGATCTATCAGGTGGTAAAAAATGGCCCCCTGAGGGCTCATTTGATTATAATACCATCCTCCAACTAGACCTCTTTTGTAGACAAGAAGGAAAATGGTCAGAAGTGCCATATATACAGGTTTTGTCTTGAGAGAGAAAATCCTCTTATCCAGGAGTTGTGGGCTGGCTACTTCCATGCTGCCTGTAACTTCCTCCAAGTCCTCAGGTCCAAACTGTCGCCCTTAACCAGAGCTGCCCAAACCTAGCCCACAGGAGCCTCCACAATCTCTGGTAATGCCTTGGGCACCAGCAGCAGCTCCTATCCCAGTGGCTCCTAACCCAACACTGGTGATCTCTAGGCTATATCCTCCCCTCCTTCCATTACAAGAAGCTCCTAATGGGGACTTGGGAGCCACAGGAGTCCATGTTCTTTTCCCCCTTCGAGATTTAGAGCAAATTAAATTAGACCTAGGAAGCTTTACTGAAGATCCTGACAATGATATAAGTGTTTTCCAGGGTCTAAACCAATCTTTGAAATGGCATGGAAAGATATTATGCTAATCCTGACTAGCGCCCTTACTAACAATGAAAGAAGTAGTAATTAAAAATTACTCCCCAGGGATGGGGAGATGAATGGTATGCTATTGGCATGCAGGGGAGACCTGACAGTGAATCAGCCTGCTTACCTACCGGGCTCCAGGCAGTGCCCATAGCTGATCCTAATTGAGATGACTGGAAGAGAGTTCACTTTATCACTTACATTAAGGAAGGCTTAAAAGAATCATGAGCTAAGCCCTTAGACTATTCCAAACTATGTGGAGTCAGGAAAAGGAGAAAATTCACACAGCTTTTCTGGAAAGGCTCAGGGACGCACTGAGAAAGCACACTAATTTGGACCCAGATGCCCCAAACTTATTCTTAAAGACAAAGTTATTACTGAGTCAGCTTCAGATATTCAGAGGAAACTCCAAAAACTGGCCTTTGGCCCCAGTCTGGAGTTAAAACTCCCCTCTAGGTCCTCCTCACCATTCTACGCAAAACAAAGAACTCTGACCTGAAGAAAAAAAATGGGCACTAAGGTTGATCATGCCCAGCTCCCAGCTGGTCCCAGCTGGTCTCCAGAATTCCTTGCCCCAGCCGTTTAAGAAATAACTACTCTGAACACTTCCCTGGCTTCCCTGTGGCTCAGACAGTAAAGTGTCTGCCTACAATGCAGGAGACCCGGGTTCAATCCCTGGGTCGGGAAGATCTCCTGGAGAAGGAAATGGCAACCCACTCCAGTATTCTTGCTTGGAAAATCCCATGGACAGAGGAGCCTGGTAGGGCTGCAGTCTATGGGGTCACAAAGAGTTGGACACAACTGAGAGACTTCACTCATTCCAAACAACCTTGGAGAAGAACAGGCCCCCTTAACAGTAGATGTCCACATATATGCCTATATATACTTACTCTTTTCTTGGGTTAGTGCAGCAGCTCACTAATCTGATGCTGCCCCTTCTTGCCTCATTATAGGTGAATCTGTTCCGTAAAGTGCCGGGCTCCTTCTTTTTCCGAACCAAGCCTCCTCTAACTCCCTTACCCTACAGTGGTAAGAGGTGCCACATCAGAATTCTTAAACAGAAATCAGGAAGAACCTAAAGAAAAAAGGAATAGAGATAAGAGAAAGGCCGAAGCTCTCATTATGGCCCTACAGGGAGTTAACTTTAGGGCTACAAAGGTGGGAGGATACAAGCAAAAACCTGGAGTCTGTTTTTGTTGTGGCAAGGATGGACACTTTAAGGGACAATGTCCCCAAGGCAAGCAGAGGCCACCACCAAGGCCTTGCCCCACTTGCAAGAGAGATCACTGGAAGACTAATATCCCCAAGGATGTAGGTTTCAGGGGTCAGAAACTCAGATACAAGATCAAGATTCACGAGGCCCAGGGCTTCCCACTTTGGCTTCTGTCCTCATTACCACACAGGAGCCTCAGGTGACTCTAACTAGAAGAGGCCATCCTGTTAAATTGCTACCGGATACAGGAGCCACTTTCTCAACCCTCCTGTGTAATCTGGGTCCTCCTTCTACTAAGTCAGCTACTAAAGGTGGCATTTCTGGAAAGCCAATTACAAAATTCTTTACAAAACAGTTGAGTTGTAACTGGGATTCTCTTTTTTCTCATGTGTATATGTGCACGTACTCAGTCATGTCCACCTCTCAGACTCTATGACCCCATGGACTGCAGCCAGCCAGGCTCCTCTGTCCAAGGGATTTTCCAGGCAAGAATACAGGAGGGGGTTGCCATTTCCTCCTCCACGGGACCTCCCCAACTCAGGGATCGAATTTGCATCTTTTGCAACTGCCTGCATTAGCAGGCTGATTCTTTTCTACTGTGCCACCTGGGAATCCCAAGTGAGCACAGGGCGCCTGGTGAAGGGCAGTGGCAGTGAAACCCCACAAGGTGAGGAAGGGGGAGGGCAATCACCCCAGGCCAGGGAACCCACTCCTCCCACTGCGAGGCCGAAGAATCCCCCACGCTCAGTCCATGAGGGACTCAGCGTGCTGCCCCAAAGTCCTGATGGGGAGACCCTCCTCGAGGGCCTGGTGGGCCAGAAGTAAGGCCAAGGACACCAGCTGGTCACATCGGGGACAGCCATGGCACCCTCACTTCCACACCCCCAGGGGGTGGCGATACAGGCATGGTAGCCATCTGGTGACCTGCGCACACTCAGATGAGCACACTGCAGGGGTGGCACGCTGGGGGCACAGGGGCTCCTCCTGGTCCAGCACATGAAAACATTGGCAGGCAGAAGGCGTTAAAGGGCAATGGAGTGGGGCCAAGGCAGGCCAGGGAAGTGAGACGCACCAGGGCACAGCCCCAGAGATCAGAGGACAGAACAGATGAGGCACCAACGGAGTGCAGCCACGTAGGCCTGCGTGGCAAAGACACGGCAGAGGCACAGAACCAATGGTGGAGGTTGGGTGGCCGCGAGCGACAGCGAAGGGCCCAGAAGCCATTCAAAATGGCCCGGAAGCAAAGCAGCTACTGCGTCACGCCACGGAATCTCACCTCCAGAAGCCTCCAGCACAGGAGCGGTCCTGGCACCCAGGATGTCTACTGCCCTTCCTGGCCCCCATGGGGCCCCCCTCTTGGGGCTTGCGCTCACCGCCACCAACACCCAGAGCCACAGCTGGCCTGGGAGAACACTCTACCGCCGCCTCCATGGCCCTCATGTGCAACTTGCTGTGCCCAGCTTCCCCCCTTGGGGACCCAGGGCACTTCTCTGCCCGGAGACGCCGCCGGCCATAGAAGCCAGGGAAGGACACCACATGAGGCGAGACCGGTTAGGTCCTAAACAGGGTAAGGGGGCGCTGGGCGGTCACCTGTGTGGGGCGGGCAGGGAGGTGGGGAAAGCTGGAAGGGAAGGGCATGACAGGGAAGGGCAACAAACACGCACAGGGAGGGCCGGGGGACAGGGGCACGTGCGCTGTCTGGTGATCAGAAAGACCGAGTTACTGCTGGCCACCTAGTTTTCAAGTAAGAATATGGCTATTTTTAAACAAAAACACGTCCATCCCTGTTAAATGTTTTGAGAGGCAAATTGGAACCGCTCACCCTTATATATACTATCAGCTGATTGAGTAGAATGATTTGAATTTGTTTGATTTGTTTAATGAATATAAAGATATTTTGCTGTTTTGTTTTCCAAAAGTATACTACAGATGTACACTGCAAACAGTAACAGATGAATTTCAGGTGTTCGATGCATTCATCACATTTTGGTAATTTTTTTTCTTTTTTGTTTTATTCATCCTGTTGAGTATGTAATGGGTCCTAATTTTCTTGAATACATATTTTTTCTGATGACTAATGATATTATGCAAGTAAGCTTTTGGGTCATCCCTTTCTTTTGCCAACTTTTGTTGGGTTATTTGCCTTATTAGTACATTAAACTTCTTTATAATTGTGACTATGAGTCTTCTTAGAATAACATATATTTCAAATAACTTTCTTCATACTTTGGCCTGTGCATTTACTCACAAAATGCATTTGATAAACAGAAGTTCTTATTCATAATATATTTCAGTTCCTTATATTTTCCTGTGTAGCTTTACTTTTCAAATCCTGGTTAAGAAATAATTCCTACTTCAAGATTTTGAAAATGTTTCCTTATGCTTTATCTTCTAAGAGACAATTCTATTTTTATTTGCACTTATATCTATAATCTATCTAGAATATATTTCTGTGTTTAGGGTGAGGTTGCTGTTGTTGTTTAGTCACTAAGTCCAATTCTTTGTGACCCCAAGGACTATAGCCCTCCAACCTCCTCTGTCCATGTAATTTTCCAGGCAAGAATACTGGAATGGGTTGCCATTTCCTCCTCCAAGGGATGTTCCCAACCCAGGAATAAAGAACCTGTGTCCCCTGTCTCCTGCTTGGCAGGTGGATCATTACCACTGAGCCACCTGGGAAGCCCTTAGTATGAGGTAGGTGGTTACATTATTATTTTTTTTTCTGTGTACTTATTTAAACATACTCATTCAATTTCTTAAAAACAGTACAATTTCCTCTCACGTCAGTGCAGTGGAACATTTCTTACACATAACATAACTTTATAAAGTATTAATATATGTTTGTCTGGCTTCTGTTTTATTCTGTTTTACTGGCATTTTTTTTTCTTCTTCTTCTTCCTATTTTTACACTAATGCTTTACAATCTTATTTACCAATGGTTTATAAGAGCATTGATATCTGGTGGTAAAAGATGATGATACCAGCAATTGAGATACAAAATGATTTTGCTTTATAGAATCTTTTCTTATGTTATTAAGTGGAAGAATTACTTGAGTATTAGTTAGTGTTAGTTGCTCAGTCTTGTCTGACTTTGCAACCCCATGAATTGTAACTCACCAGGCTCCTCTGTCCATGGAATTCTCCTGGCGAGAATACTGGAGTGGGCAGATTTTCCTTTCTCCAGAGGATCTTCCTTACCCAGGGTCTCTTACATTGCAAGCAGATTCTTTACTGTCTCAGCCGCCAGGGATTTATCTTCTTGCTAACATTTTGCCATTAAATAGCAGCTGTCTATCTCACTAGTAAGCTTTTTGCTATAAAGTTAATTTTACCTTCACTGATTGTTTCCAAATTTGATACTGTTAGGTAGAAAGTTAGGTGTAGGCAATGAGGGGTGGCCTAGCTAAGAAAGATTCAAGCTGATCTCTATAAAACCCACCCCAGACAAGCTCCAGTGTGGCCTAGGAGTGCTCACAGATATGCTACAAAGTAACCACAGAGACTGCTCCAACTCTATGTATGTGCCCTTGAAACGCAAAGGATACATACTAACCACAAGGACTTTTCCAGCTCCTAGACACTTGCCCTGATGCACAGTTGTGTCCTCAAGTGGCCTTAGGCATCTGGGAGCCTATTAAATATTCATAAATATTCTATACATACATGCATCTGATTAAAACAGACTGAATTATGGAAAGATATGAGCAATACTGTATGCTGTTATGCAACTTGCAACGGTCAATCAAAACTGCCAGTCCATGCCCACCTAGATGAATATGCAAAAGCCCTTTCTTGAAAACCCTTCTTACTTCATCATTCCAGCAGCATTGCCTCTCTTGCACCAGCCCATCTCTCCCTTGAGGTGTTCTTTCTGTTCTTTCTTTAATAAACTTGTTTTTGCCACTAGTAAGACCTCAGTTTATTCTTTGTTTCCTTATCAAGAACCAAGACCCACAAAGGAGGATGCTCTTCGACCCTTCCCAAATCTGGTAATGATACCAATAAGTGATAGACCTCAACTTGAGGGTGAGAGAGTCATTTGCAAAAATTTTATTGAAAATAGGGTGCCATGGGTAACAATATGAAACCAGGTCATTTTCAGGAGGGGTGACGGATTATTCCAGATCTGTCTGCTTACATCTGACATATTATGTTGCTATCTTCAGAACATTTCCTATGGGATATTTGCAATATCTAGTATCTGTAAAAGAAGAACTTGCTACTGTTGTATTGCTTGGTAAAAAAAAAATGCATTATCTCTTTTGAGTCCCATCTTTGAGAAATCACTTCTATTCTTGGGGAGAAAGGTAAAAGAAGGCTCTGAGTTGTTTTTTCCTTACAGCTGTCAAGTATATTGGATATCTGGGTTTCCATCAGGAGCTCTTTAAATATATGCTGAAAACTTGCTCAACATGTTATTAGTAATATGCATATTATATTGGATTTAAAATATCAGCATTACTATAAGTCAAGGAGAAATCATGTTAAGGTTAAATGGGAAAATTGTTCTATATCACTTTTATAAGTAGATAAATTGACAATAAAAATATATAACAATAATTGTGAGTCTCATCTTTCTCATATTAGTCACAAAGTTCTGTGAATTTTGCTTATAAATACACATCTACACAATTCATATAACTTAACTCCCTCTAACTTTTCATCCTCACTTTCACCATGTTTTTGTACATATTATGAACAGAAGTCACTTGTACCACATAGCAAACAAGAATATTTCAAACACATCATATTTATCTAAGACCTGCATATGATGTGCTTTTTGGTTTGCAATGTCTTTCTCACATTTTTACATGGAATTCTCGATGACACTTCAAGAATCGGCTTGTGCTTCACTCTTCTTATTCTCACATGTACCCTCCACCTTGTCCTCCATGGCACAGAAATAATTTCAAAATAAACCGAGTGTCCCTTTACATTAAATTCTAGATTCTGTTGTCAGATTGTGGAGTTTCGCTTAGTCCTTATGTTCTATTATTACTAATGGGGATGATAAATGTATCATGATGATTACATTACCTATTACGAGTATAATAGGCTTAGGAACAGAACAAGGTCCTATGTCTATTGTATGTCTATTTATTTTATTGTAATATGATTGTTGATTTTTCTCATCTTGCATTTCTGAGATATGAGCTCATTAAGGAAGACTCTGACTTTTACATAACTTGTTATTGACAAGTCAGTTTTCATGTACTCTAAACTTAAGGCCATGCCTAGAGCTAAAATTGTGTTTGCCTGCTGCTGCTGCTGCTAAGTCGCTTCAGTTGTGTCCAACTCTGTGCGACCCCATAGATGGCCTCCTACCAGGCTCATCTGTCCCTGGGATTCTCCAGGCAAGAACACTGGAGTGGGTGTCCATTTCCTTCTCTAATGCATGAAAGTGAAAAGTGAAAGTGAAGTCGCTCAATCATGTCTGACTCTTAGTGACCTCATGGACTGCAGCCTACCAGGCTCCTCCATCCATGGGATTTTCCAGGCAAGAGTCCTGGAGTGGGGTGCCATTGCCTTCTCCAAAAATTGTGTTTACTAATCTTTATAATAAACAAACTACTTAATCAGATGGTTGTATTGATGGCTATGATGATGTATGTTAATATTTTTGCAAAATACAATATTCTCTGAAAATGTATGTGTGTATATACCCTCTTGAGAGTCCCTTGAACTGTCAAGGAGATCTTGAGAGCTCAAGGAGATCCAACCAGTCCATCCTAAAGGAAATCAGTCCTGAATATTCATTGGAAGGACTGATGCTGCGGCTGAAGCTCTAATACTTTGGCCACCTGATGCAGAGCACTGACTAATTGGAAAAGACCCTGATATTGAGAAGGATTGAAGGTAGGAGGAGAAGGGGACAACAGAGGATGAGATGGTTGTATGGCATCACTGACTCAATGGACATGAGTTTGAGCAAGCTCCAGGAGTTGGTCATGGACAGGGAAGCCTGATGTGCTGCACTCCATGGGATTGCAAGGAGTTAGACATGACAGAACAATTCTTTGTGACCCCATGAACCACAGCACGCTAGGCCTCCCTGTCCATCACCAACTGCCAGAGTTTACTAAAACTCATGCCCATTACACAGGCCTCTAGGGCTTCCCAGGTGGTTCAGTGGTAAAGAATCAGCCTGCCAAGCAGGCTGACCCACTTCAGTCCCTGGGTTGGGAAGATCCCTGGAGAAGGAAATGGCAACCCTCCCATCTTCTTGCCTGGGAAATCCCATGGACAGAGAAACCTAGGGGGCTATAGTCTATGGGATCACCAGTGAGTTGGACATGACTTAGTCACAAAACAAGGAAGGGAAGGGTCTTCTAATCTCCCCAAAGGAGGGAGAAGGGGTGGAAGAGAGATGGGAGGTAAGCAGGTTGACAGGAGTCTATCAAAGTTACAACTCATTCTCAGGGCCTTCTTTCCCAATCCAAACTAGAAATTTCAAGTCAAAGAACATTTGAAATTACATTATAATATTGCTACTCTCATGATTAAATTGGAGAACGTAAATTCAGATAGATGTGTTTTCTGCATTTCTAAGAAATTAGAAACTCTGAGCGTGCCCACAGAAGAAGTTCTTTGGCCCAAAACCTGTAGCATGATTCCAGAAGAGTACAGGGGATAAGTTTTGGGGTTGTTGCTGTTGCTTGCCACTGAATTACATTGACTTCCACTCTCCCAGTCCTGTGAAGAATAAACCATTGCCATCCTCTAACCTAACCAAATTAGATAGCTTATTCCAGATTCCAGCTTTAAGGGTCTCTTTCCTGGAATCACTTCTGTAGTATATGGTTTCTATTTTGTCTCATTTTATCCTTGATTAACTTTTCAAGAAAACAAATCACTATATACTTGGTCATATTAATTCTCATATAACTTAACACCCAGGTAGTTGTGTAATTTTTCTTCTCATTACTCCTTCAAATATAAATTTAAATGTAAATATTTATGGGGTAACTCTTCTGAAGAGGAGTGTATGAGAAATATATATATATATATATATACATACATACATACACACACACACACACACACACATATATATATACAGATGTGTAAAGTGAAAGAAAGAAAGTGAAGTCGCTCAGTTGTGTCCTACTCTTTGCGACCCTATGGACTGTAGCCTACCAGGTTCCACCATCCATGGGATTTTCCAGGCAAGAATACTGGAGTGGGTTGCCATTTCCTTCTCCAGGAGATCTTCCTGACCCAGACATTAAACCCAGGTCTCCCGCATTGCAGGCAGAAGCTTTATTGTCTGAGCCACCAGGGATAGACAGATGTGTATATATATGTATATATTCACACACACAAATATATGAATTATCCCCTCATATTTGAATGTGATCTAGTTGATAAAATTTTGATCCTAGCATTCTTTTTTTGTAATTTTTTAAAAAGTTAAGTTTTATTGGAATGTGGTTGCTTTTCAATGCTGTGTTAATTTCTAATATATAGCAACATGAATCAGCATACTTATACATACATCCCCTCCCTTTTCTACTTCCTTGTTATTCAGCTCACCACAGAGCATTAAGTAGAGTTCCCTGTGCTGTACATAACATTCTCACTACTGATGTTTTTAAAATACATAAAATATTGCATTATATTACTACTGAGCAGTCTGATGGCTCGCCCAATCCTTGTCAGAGTCTCAGATGCAGTCCTTGGGAATATCAGCCTGTTGTATAAATTTGTGGGTGGGGAAACAGTTGCAGGCAAGACCCTAACTTGTACATATCTTTTCTAGTTTATGTACAAATAAGTGCCCAAATTAAAAGACTGCTACATGATGTCATGAAACTCATAAAGATCATTTTTAAGTACTTCCATGTCCAGCTTCCCCAAAGGGCAATTCCATTCATGGGACTGGAGAGATACTGAATTCATGGTGACTTAGAAGGAAAGGAAGAAGAAAGTTGAATGTCCACAGATGTGTGGTTAGTTTAAACTAATATTTATCTCTTCTGATAATGACCTATGAACACATAGGCTAGGTGTCAAATGTTGTGAAAGAAAAAGAAGATCATAATTATCCTGGGGAACCAGAGAGAAATAAGAAGTCAATGAAAGCATTCCACACTATTCTATTTAATGCATATTCAGTATTCACTGCAACACTGATGAATATTTTTCTGACCTAAGAGATTCTTTTGTGAACATTTTTGTACTTAAGCCTTTACATAAGAGCAATTCTAGGGTATATACGTGAAAGTGGAGTTTTGGGATTATGTACAAGGGCCTCTTAAACTTTCTCAGATATTAGCCAAATGTAGTTTAAAGTACTGTAAAATATTTCTATTTATATGCCAGCAGTGTGTTAGAGTTTCCTTTACATTTTTATAAAAAAATAATATTTTAGACTATTTTAAATCAATATTAAATAGGTGTATAGTAGTATCATTGCTGTTGTTGTTCAGTCGCTCAGTTGTGTCTGACTTTTTGCAACCCCATGGACTGCAGCACGCCAGGCTTCCCTGTCCTTCACCATCTCCCATAGCTTACTAAAACTCATGTCCATTGAGTTGATGATACCATCCAACCATCTCATCCTCTGTCGTCTGCTTCTCTTCCTGCTTTCAGTCTTTCCCAGCATCAGGGTCTTTTCTAAGGAGTAAGCTCTTCACATCATGTGGCCAAAGTATTGGAGCTTCAGCTTCAGCATCAGTCCTTCCAACAAATATTCAAGACTGATTTCCTTTAGGATTGACTGACTTGATATTCTGAAGTCTTCTCCAATGCCACAGTTCAAAAACATCAATTCTTCAGCACTCAGCCTTAAAAATTAGTATTTTAGACTATTTTAAATCCATATTATAGGTGGACAAGGGTATCATATAATCTTTTAATTTGAATATTCCTGATCATCAGTGCAATTGATTATTCTTTTATTTGTTTTCTGACTATTTTGATTATTCTTCTGCAGATTACCTGCCAATCCAAAGTTTTCATCAATTATGCTCTTGGTCTTTTCCCTTTTTGTGTGTGCACATTTAATGTGTATCTTTGAGACTAATATTGGTGATTTAGTTACATTGCGTATTTGTCATAGTATTTAAGATCAATTTTTTAAAAATAAATTCTTTTCTTCTGTGTATGTGTTTAGTCACTCAGTGTGTCTGACTCTTTGTGACCCCATGGACTAGAGGGTCCTCTGTCTATGGGGATTCTCCAGGCAAGAATACTGGAGTGGGTTCCCATGCCCTGCTCCAGGGGATCTTCCCAAACCAGGGATTGAACCCAGGTCTCCCGCACTGCAGGCAGATTCTTTACCATCTGAGCCACGAGGGAAGCCAGTGTTATTTTATATTTTAAATGTATAGTAGGTGGATTCCCCCTTTGTACTTCTTTTTGATTGGAATTATGTTTATTTTGGAGATTACTTAAAAATAATTTCTATCAGTGATATTGTTACTGTACCACTTATCACCATTATTTTTGCATGAGCACATTTTTTTTTAAACTTCAATATTACTTCTGAGCATTTTAAAAGTGGTATCTTAATGTTTTATGTGTTATATTATTCTTATGATTTTTCATTTTCTTATCTCTTTTTTCCAGTTTTCATATTCCGAATTTATAGAGAACTAACTTGGCATGTTTATTTAATTAATTTATTTAATAAATGTTTTTATTCCTTAACATAATCTCTCTCTCTATATATATAAAACCTTTTGGCCATGCCAAGTGGCATGTGGAATTTTGGTTACCCAACGAGAGATCGGACCTGTGCCGCTTCAGTGGAAGCTGAGAGACCAAACCACTGGATCTCCAGGGAAATCCCTAACACCTGGCGTGTTTTTAGTTTGCTTGTTTATTTAATTAATTTATTTTCTAATGAAGGATATTTGCTTTACAGAATGTGTTGGTTTCTGCCAAACATCAGCATGAATCAGCCATAAGTATACATATGTCCTTTCCCTCTTGAACCTCCCTCCAATCTCCCTCGCCACCACATCTCTCTAGATTGATACAGAGCCTCTTTTGAGTTCCCTGAGCCATACAGCAAATTCCCATTGGCTATCTATTTTACATATGGTAATGTAAGTTTCCATGTTACTCTCTCAATACATCCCACCCTCTCCCTCCTCCCTTTTCCCTATGTCCATAAATCTGTTCTCTATGTCTGTGTCTCCACTACTGCCCTGAAAATAATTTCATCAGTACCATCTTTTTAGATTCCATATATATGTGTTCAGTTCAGTTCAGTTCAGTCGCTCAGTCGGGTCTGACTCTTTGCCACCCCATGAATTGCAGCACGCCAGGCCTCCCTGTCCATCACCAATTCCCAGAGTTCACTCAAACTCATGTCCATCGAGTTGGTGATGTCATCCAGCCATCTCATCCTCTGTCGTCCCCTTCTCCTCCTGCACCCAATCCCTCCCAGCATCAGAGTCTTTTCCAATGAGTCAACTCTTTGCATGAGGTGGCCAAAGTACTGGAGTTTCAGCTTTAGCATCATTCCTACCAAAGAACACCCAGGACTGATCTCCTTTAGAGTGGACTGACTGGATCTCCTTGCAGTCCAAGGGCCTCTCAAGAGTCTTCTCCAACACCACCGTTCAAAAGCATCAATTCTTCAGTGCTCAGCCTTCTTCACAGTCCAACTCTCACATCCATACATGACAACAGGAAAAACCATAGCCTTGACTAGACGGACCTTTGTTGGCAAAGTAATGTCTCTGCTTTTCAATATGCTATCTAGGTTGGTCATAACTTTCCTTCCAAGGAGTAAGCGTCTTTTAATTTCATGGCTGGAATCACCATCTGCAGTGATTTTGGAGCCCCCCAAAATAAAGTCTGACTCTGTTTCCACTGTTTCCCTGTCTATTTCCCATGAAATGATGGGACCAGGGGCCATGATCTTCGTTTTCTGAATGTTGAGCTTTAAGCCAACTTTTTCACTCTCCACTTTCACTTTCATCAAGAGGCTTTTGAGTTCCTCATCACTTACTGCCATAAGGGTGGTGTCATATGCATATCTGAGGTTATTGATATTTCTCCCTGCAATCTTGATTCCAGCTTGTGCTTCTTCCAGCCCAGCGTTTCTCATGATGTACTCTGCATATAAGTTAAATAAGCAGGGTGACAATATATAGCCTTGACGAACTCCTTTTCCTATTTGGAACCAGTCTGTTTTTCCATGTCCAGTTCTAACTGTGCCTTCCTGACCTGCATATAGGTTTCTCAAAAGGCAGGTCAAGTGGTCTCGTATTCCCATCTCTTTCAGAATTTTCCACTGTTTATTGTGATCCACACAGTGTTAGTATGCCATATTTATCTTTCTCTTTCTGACTTGTTTCACTCCGTAATAGGCTCTAGATTTATTCACCTTATTAGAAAGGACTCATGTGTTCCTTTTATGACAGAATAATCTTCCATTGTATATATGGTTCTTTATCTATTCATCTGTTGATAGACATCTAGATTGCTTCTATGTTATAGCTATTGTAAATTGTACTGTAATGAACATTGGGGTACATGTGTCTTTTTCAATTTCTCTAACCTGGCATGTTTTCAATAAGTTTTAGTTGTGGTAAATAATAACTGCTGCTGCTAAGTCACTTCAGTCGTGTCCGACTCTGTGGACCCCATAGACGGCAGCCCACCAGGCTCCCCCGTCCCTGGGATTCTCCAGGCAAGAACACTGGAGTGGGTTGCCATTTCCTTCTCCAATGCATGAAAGTGAAAAGTGAAAGTAAAGTCGCTTACTCGTGTCCGACCCTCAGCGACCCCATGGACCACAGCCTTCCAGGCTTCTCCACCCATGGGATTTTCCAGGCAGGAACACTGGAGTGGGGTGCCATTACCTTCTCCCAAATAATAACTATAAAATAATTAATAAAACTTATTCAGAGTTTGTTTCTTTTTACAGCATTTTTAACTCTGATGCTATATATTGAAGCATAGTTAGAAAATGAACATTTACCAGTAATTTCAAGAACTACAAAAGTATTATTAGTATTGATTCTAGTTATCTGATCTAGTGTAGTTTAATATTAGTCTATTTTATTCCATAGTTTATTACTCTTTTAAATGTAAGTTATGCTTTCAGATATACTTTTGAACATCTTTTTCAGACTTATTTCAAGACTTTGAAATGTTGCTCTTTACAGATTAATTTATAAGAAATCATTTTTTAGCTGTGAACTTTATTGGGATCTTCAGGATTGTATTTCTTATTGTTTTGTTTTAACTTTGTTGAGAGTTCATTTTCAGCAAGAGCTTTTGGATTTTTTTATTCTCTTTTCTTCTGTTTGGCATTTTGAAATTATGTAGCTCATAAGGAATTACAGCCTTAAGACATGTTTGAGCAAGTGAGTGCTGAGTTACTCAGTCGTGTCCAACTCTTTGTGTCCCCATGAACTGTGTCCACCAGGCTGCTCTGTCCATGGAATTTTCCAGGCAAGAGTACTGGAGTGGGCTGGCATTTCCTCCTCCAGGGGATCTTCCCAATCCAGGGAGATAAGTTTAGTAGTATTTAATTATTTTCCCTTCTTTTATTCACTGATAGAAGTGGAAATACTGACTTTGAGTATTGAGTTAACCTGAGGTCCCCATAATCCTAACAAGTAAATTAGCATACCAACCAAGAAGGAGCAATACTCATGTGATAGACAAATTCTCTGTTCTCAGGAATTTATTTCATATATGAACCCAACTGTCTTTTTTAGCTTTCTTCATGTTCATAGTTGCTCTGATTTTAAATAAAGGGCAACATCAAAGCTAGAAATAACTTGCTGTACTGTGCCAGTTGTTTGGGCTGAATTTCAAAACTGCTTCAGAATCAGATAGAAAAAACAATTTTCAATTATTGGAAATAAGTACAATATACCTTGACAATATAATAGGTAGCCTAAACTGTATACAAAGGGTCATTCTATGTCATATTGCCTTCAAGTTTATGATTTTGAGGAACCATCGAGAATTTTTATGCAGCATTAATGACATTTTAATCTATGCTGATTTATTTATTTAGATAAGAAAGTGTTATGTTTTCTAGTTTTGTGGATAACTTCTCTATAACATTGCTTATGTAATCATATGTACTAGTACATATAGTATATCAGCAACTTCATTTTTTAGTTTGAACTATTTCTGTTACATATATTTTATTTCTTTTTTTCTTTTGGAAAAGTTACAGTGACATAAAAATTAATTTACTTAAATTTACAAAATGTGTTATAGGAGCCAGAAAACTGGTGCCTCTCACTTTGGCCTGTACAGACACGACTAGAGATTGAAATGCTATGAGGAACTGATATTCTTCGGGAAGACTCAGCTTATGCTTTATCTATCATTAGTGTTTATATGATAAGTGTATTCAGTTATTCATGAATTCTGATGTTTGTTTCACAGTAAGAACTACCTAGTCAAATACCTTACCTTTATGACTAAGAAAAACAAGGATCAGACTAGTGACATTTGTTATAAACTGTCACAAGTTGGAATGCATTCTTAAGATGATAAAAATTTACAAGTAAATGGATACAATTCTTTGACATTAAGCATTGTAAGACTGTACACTTAAGCTTAAACTGTAAAACTCCTACATTAACAGTTAAAAAGTATATTCCAGTTTAAGAACTGTGTTATAATTTTTTAACCTAATTATTTCTTACATAATACAGCAGCCTGTAATTGGATTACTCCCATCAGATAATTCAGGTTTAAGAAAACATAATTTAGCAATGGACTGGAATATATAATGGCTGCTTCTATGTACTATTCTGCTTGAGTGCATGCTGTCATGTTTGATTGTGACACCAAGGACAGCAGCCTTCCAGGCTCCTCTGTCCGTGGATGTTTCCAGCAAGAATACTGAAGTGAGTTACCACTTCCTTCTCCAGGGGATCTTCCTGACCTAGGGATCAAACCCAATTCTCCTGTGTCTCTTGCCTTGGCAGGCAGATTCTTTACCACTGACCCACCTGAGAACTTCATTCATTACTTGCAACAGTGCTGATCTACGCAAAACAAATTACACACCCTCATTATCCTAAACTAATGTCAGCCATGACGTCTCCGGAATAACAACGTTTAACTTTCTTAAGGAAATTAGGTGTGACAGCAATGCAGATTTCCCTTACCAAGCAATAAATAATAGCTTGTTTTATTTTGGTTAGTCTGTGTGACTTCAAAAAACAAAAGTTAAAAATATTGCATAAAATTATTATTTTCTACATTATATAGATGTTCTGAAATAAAAGTTCTAGTCAGTACTTTTTATGCATATCAGAAGATGGAATGTAAACAAAATTTACACTTGAAGGTGGAAGATTAACTATATTAATTTAGATCCACAAAATTTGTTTTCTAAGTATGAATGAGTATTATCCAATTTTTATGTTTCTTTCTATAAAAATGAGCTTTCTTGTTTTAAAATCTTCTGCTCTTGGATACGTGCCTTACTCCTTTTCATAGAATTAATGTGGTTTGCATCATTTCTCAGACAGGACTGTTTGTGTCTCTTTCTTTCATCTGGACTGGAGTGAGTCCTGACCTTTTGTTAGGTCTGTATAGACACAGGAATCTTATAGAAAAATACACTCTAGCTAGCTCTGTAGAGAAACACAAGTGATGTTCTGCTCTTCTTGGTCACATTTCTGCCTTATATCAGAAAGTTTTGGTTCATATTCTGATCAAAAGAAGTGATATTTATTATGTCTTATCAGTTATTTTATTTTTTTACTATAAAAGTACATTTAGTTATACTTACAAAGTTACTTGCTCACCTATTTTCTGTATTGAAATATAATTCTGTAATTTCTTTTCTATATTTTCCCTTGTGTATGGGAATAATAATAATTAAATTTACACTCGTTAGATGTAGCAACTAGTTTAAACACACACATAATTTATTGTTCACAACAGTTTTATGAAATAGATGTTATTATGTCTCAGATTAGGAAGACAAGATAGGAAAAGGATGACTAACCACTCCTAGGATACAGACCAAGTAAATGGTAAACTAAGGATTCATTCTCAAGCAGCCTAATTTCAGAGTTCATACCTTTTAAAATTAATTTTATATCTCACATAGCATTTTTACTACTTTCTTCATTAAAATTATATATAGCATAAAATAAAACAAAGTAATTGTTCCAAACAACTGACGGTGTACTTCAGTTCAGTTCAGTTCAGTCATTCAGTCGTGTCTGACTCTTTATGACCCCATTGACTTGCCAGGCTTCCCTGTCCATCACCACCTCCCAGAGCTTGCTCAAGCTCATGTCCATCGAGTCGGTGATGGCAGTGGCACTGAATAACCTCTCTCTCTGCCAGTAGTGCTTCGAGCCCCATTAGATCTGCTGACCCGTGGGACTTAAGTGGCAGAGCAGTTGCAGCTGGTGCCCCTGGGCGTCCAGTCTGCTGCAGTCTTCCTGTCTGACTGCTGCCTGTAGACATTAAGCTTCAGCTCGGTGCTGAATATTCTCTGACTCTTAATGAGTATTGCTTGTACATGTGAATAGAAATAGGATGTTTAAATTACTTTGCATCTTATTATTATTAATTTTCCTATACCTGTTCATCACGAGGCAAGATATTCTGACCTACCAAGGCACAAAGTCAGGCACGTGTGACAGTGCTCCACTATCAAATGGAAGTGGGAATGAAGGAGACAGGGCTTGAGCAGGGCTGAGGAAAAGTAGCTTGTGTGAAGGAGGGTAGTTCACATGTCCATGGCTCCAACTCATATATCACATTCTTGAGCCCAGGAAAGACAGTACTGTGGGATATAAAGAGACCACCTAAAGCTGACAGCTGTGGCCATCTAGTTTCTGTCTGGGGGTACCTCTAAAGGACAGGGCTGAACGGAGGCTCAACCAGGAGACTTGTCACAGAGCACAGCCAAGAGCAGACCTCAGCACAGCCGTACCTGTGAGCTATTACTCTGCACCCTGTTACCAGGCAGCAAGTCCTGTTCAGCCATTTGCAATGGGCTCCTCCCCCCAAGGAAGCAACTGTCAGTGAGTGACCGTTAGTGGGGACAACCAGGCAAGGTCAGTGGAGCAGGGGTCATCAGGTGGACAGTGAGGTAAGAGTCAATCCCGGCCTTCCCCCCAGGGTGCTCCAGTTCATCCAGCCACAGACCAGCAGTGATCTGGGGGCCCAGGGGACATGTTGGGGGCTGTGTCCTGTTGACCCTCCAGAGCCCTCATAGTGGCCCCTACTGGCCGGGCCCAGGCCTTGAGGAGGCAGTGACCCTCTCCCGCCTCTGCCACCTCCTGGCAGCACAGTCTGCCTGGGATGCCATCTGCAAGACCCGCTTCCACACCCGCCACCACATGGACAGCCTGAGGAGCCTGAGGGCCAGTTGCGTTTGGCACCCGGCTCCCTCAGCGATGACAGCTGAGCAGGGTCTGAGGACCCAGCGCTGAGGGCGCTGCCAGCTGAGCTCTGACTCTTCGAGGACTGGACCCTGGAGGGTAAGTTGTGCCTCAGGACCTGCCCTTTCTTGTCAGAACAGAGACTACCACTCATGAGATAATTTACGGGAACAGTTACCTGACCCTGACCTGGCCCCCAGATCTAGAGCTCTGACACCAAGATGTTTAAACACCTCACCATGTTCCTGCCTCAGCTTTCTAGGAAAGGGCTTCCCTGAGAGCTTTCAGGCAGTTTGGGGTTTTTAAGGCATGAGCCACTCCTCTCCTTGCAGGGCCCTCAATACATCTTTCTGGGCTCCACACCGTGACCTGCTGTTCTTGTTTAGCCTTCCTGTAAGTTGGGCATAGGGACTTGTTTTTCAGTAAAAGGCAGAGCTTCAGTCTGGGTAATTGCCTGTTTGTTTTTGCCTATAAGAGAAATGTCAAATGACCAGCTCGATACCAATTCATGAAATGTGGCCAATGGTTTGGTGGAATGATTAGGGGCACAATTGTAAGATTCATGAAAAAAGAGTCCCGAAGATGGTATGTAGATAGATGTCTTTGGAAACAGGATAGGAAGATATTTGTGTTCCATGTGAATTAGTAAAAAGAAACAAAACAAACAAAAAAAAAAAAGAGGGACTTTAGCAATCAAGTGACTAAGACAGCCTCTACTATGAATGTCTGTCAGCATCCTGCTCAGCCACCTCTGTCTTTGCTCAGTGACTCATGAACAAAGCAGCCCTGGTGACAAGGATGGGATCAGCATGAGCTTAGCAATGCTGAATTCCACCCCCAAGGCTGGCCTGGCTGTAGACTCTGTTGAGTGTCCATATCCCAACAATGGAGACTGACCCTCAGTTCTCTGAGGTGATCAGCCAGCTACCTGGTGGCAGGCTGACTGCATTAAATCCCTTTCTTTATCGAATTGGGTAACATCTTGCTTTTCCTGGAAAATACACTTACTCAGAAAATGAATTTGCTTTCCTTGTCCACCGTGCTTCCCCCCAGACTACCAGGACTGCTATATCCACCGTCATGGTTTCCCACACAGCTTTGCTTCTGAAGTAAATCCTGCAGAATTCCCTTTCTAGTGTGTTTCTACATCAGGTAGGCTGTAAGAGCTACACTCCTGTGAAACTTCAAGGAGGCTTTGAAATAACTATTTTATAGTGCACACAAACACACACCTCCTAATGACCTAGTTCCACACTCATCTTTGCACTGCTGTGTAGGAATTTTGAACCTGCAATGAAATTGATTTAATGAATCAGGCCTAAGAAGTCAATTTTATTAAAAGATATATCATCTTGGGTGGGCCAAATTTAATTAATCAAAAGGCCTTTAAAAGAGGGTGTGTGCGTGTTAGTCACTAAGACGTGTCTGAGTCTTTTGTGACCCCATGGATGGAAGCCCACCAGGCTCCTCTGTTCATGGGGTTTCCCAGGCAAGAATCCTGAATCAGATTGCTATTTCCTTTTCCAGGGGATCTTCCTGATGCAGGGATCAAACCCAGGTCTCCTGCATTAGCAGGTGGCTTCCTTAGCATTGAGCCACATGGGAATTTCTGTTAAAAAAGAAGATAGACCCTTTCTATATCCAGAGATTCCAGGCTTTAATTCATATAGTTCCCAGTCATGATCTTTAGCTCCTGACTGTATGCCTTGCCAAAGTTCTCTTCTTTAATCAGCCACCAGGAATGGGTGAACCAATCCCTTGTAATAAGTACTGCTTCTTTTATTGAATTTCTGTGCACAAAAGTAATTAATGTTATTAGAGATTATTTTTAACACCACAAGAAGCACTTTTATTAATTACATTTCTTTATTGTTGGTTATAATTTTTACAACTGATGGACCAATGTTGTCACATGATGATTAAGTAAGCACCATAATTTATGTTAGGCATCACTCTTCCTGTTGCACAGTTTTATGGGTTTTGACAAATGCATTGTGCCATGTGTCCACCATTGTAATATTGTATAGATAGTTTTAGGACCCTAAAGACCCCTGGGCTCCACTTATTCATCCCTCTTTCTCCTCCCCTTCCAGCAAACTCTTCCACCAAACTTCTGGCAATCCCTGATCTTTTCAACACCTGTAGAGCTTTGCCTTTTCCAGAATGTCATATAGGTGAAACCATCCCTTTTGATTCAGGATTTTGAGAATGACTTCTTTCACTTAGTAATAGCTCTTTAAACCTTCTCCATTTCTTTCAAGGCTCAGTAACCCATTTCCTTTACTTACCAAATAATAATCTATTGTATGAATGCATCACAGTTTATTCACTTACTGAAGGACAACTTGATTACTTCCAATTTTTGGCAATTATGAATAAAGTTGCTCTGAACATCTGTATGGAAGCTTTCATGTTTTCAGTGCATTTGGATAATGAACTAGGAGTGTGATTGCTGTATTACATGATAGTAGCCTATATTTAGCTTCATAAGAAGTGCATAAAGTGCTTGTACCATTTTACATTCCAACAACAGTTAGTAAATTGAGTTCCTGTTGCTCTGTATGTTCACCAATATATGGGATTTTCTGTTTATTGGAGTTTAGCCACTGTGATAATTGTGTAGTGGTATCTGCTTTTAAAGAAATGAATTTTTCATTCTTTCTTACTTTAGACCTTATTCTTGTATTTATCTATTTAGTAGTGTAGCTATAGTGTAGTACCTGTAAACTTTAATCCCTAGAACCAGGTTTCTTAGATTCAAATTCTAACTCTACCTTTTACTCCTTGGTGACATAGGTTAGCTATTTAACATGTGCTTCAGTAACCTATGGGTTTCCGCAGTGAAGAGCTTAGATGCTAAGGAATCCACCTGCAGTACATGAGACCTGGGTTTGTACCCTGGATCTGGAAGATCCCCTGGAGAAGGGAATGGCAACCCACTCCAGTATTCTTTGGTGAATCCAGTGTACAAAGGTTTTAGTCCATGGGGTCACAAGGAGTTGGACAGGAATAAGTGACTTTCACTTTTTTCAGTAGCCTTAATAATAAGATATACCTCACAGAGTTGTTAAAGTAATTAGGTTTAGATTATTCTGGAACATATAAATAGCAATGAGTATCTGGCCTGTACTAAACTCTTTTATTATTTAATTGTATAAAATCACTTTTTGTCAAGAGGAAGCCATTTAGAATGTAAATAATTCCAAATATAGGTAAAATAATGATCATTATTTTAATTTTAAATTAATTGTAAAGAAAACTTTCACATAATGATAACATTCCTCCATTGCTGCAGCATTACCATATTCAGCTATCACTACACTATTTAAAGTGTAATTCAGTAACTTCATAGTTGTAGGTCTTTTCACAAACCTTCAATATTGAGAAGGGCAGCCTAAAGAATTCTTATTTATTTATTTATTTATTTAATGAAAGGGTGAAGGATACATTTTAACCACTACTATTTTGTAATTTTGTTTGGTCATGGCTTTGATTTGATGAAACTGAGTTCAGTATAATAAATGAAATTGCAAGTTCAAGATTTTGATCCTATATTATTGTTAACAATTCAATAAACTGAATTCTTAAAATTTCCATTCTCTCTAGAAGATGCCATAGCTAAGCATCTCAATTTCAATATATAAGCAGATTGTATTGGTACTCTGATTCATCTACCACAACTGAATAGCCTGTGGCCTGACCTTAGTAGGGCACAAAGTTCAGAGACTTAATTATTACAAACAGTATGTCTTCTGTTTAATTTTCTAATGGAGAGTAATTCTAAAACACTTATGCAAGGGACTGACTTATGTTTCATGGCCTTGAAAAATGTTGCCACCTCAGTTAAATTAAGGGTCTACAGCTTTGACCATTTTGGGGAGAACTGTCAGTAGTTATATGTCCCAAATTTGGCCAGTTTCATATGAGCATTGTTAAGACATTACAGGACTTCCTCAGTGGTCCAATGGTTAGGACTCTGAACTTTCACTGCCCAGGCCCAGGATTCGATCCTTGGTCAAGAAACTAAGATCCTGCAAGCCACAAGGTGTGGCAAAAAAAGAAAATAAAACAACCCCACCTCCCTTCCGAAATACTGTTAAACTTCAGAACTAAGTTGTGCTTGTCATGGACATCATATTTAGGAGTTTTTCTATCACATCAAAATTTTCATTGACACTACCAAATTTTAAAGCTAATGGATTTTTTACTATATATCTTTACTACATATATAGTTTTACTATATATAAGTATCATAAATGGCTTAACTTTTTCATAGAATTTGTCCTGTGAATTTACAGCCTTGTCATGATACTGAGTAATGCTGTGTGTCTTCAATAATGTTATTTTTGGTTTGGAATATGGGGCATAAGTTTTCTCCTGCACTCAAGAGATAGTCCCTTATCAACTGTCCATTCCTAAAAAGTTTTAATGAACAGAGGATATTTTTCAATTCCTATGCAATTAGATTTTGTAAAATAATTATTATATTTTTAATATTGATATTTTATAAATCTGGGGAATTTCCGACTATGCTGAAGAATACCACTGGAAAAAAACAAAACAAAACAAAAATCAAATAATAATTCCCTGTACTATTCTGGGCTCTAAACTTGGCAGTGAAAGGCACATTTCTAAGAAAAGTTAATTTCAACAACAGTAATATCTTTAAGGTAAATATTTCCCTTAAACTTGCCTATCATACAACCATACAAAAAGTAGATAAATTAAAAAAAAAGTCAGAATTTTTTGTCTGATTGGTCAGAGCCAAAGGGGCAGTGATTCTTTAATATTAAACTAATATATAAAATAGAGTGAAACATACTTTTGTAGTTGTAAGTCAAAGCCATCTCTTAAATGATATTATATTTATCATATTAAATTTTACTTTTTATGATGTACTTTCCAGTTTATTTTCTTAATTGATTTATTTTAATTGGAGGCTAATTACTTTCCAATATTGTAGTGGTTTTGTCATACATTGATATGAATCAGCCGTAGGTTTACATGTGTTCCCCATCCTGAACCAACCCCCCCCCACCTCCCTCCCCATCCCATCCCTCTGGGTCATCCCAGTGCACCAGCCCTGAGCACCCTGTCTCATGCATCGGCCTGGACTGGTGGTCTGTTTCACATATGATAATATACATGTTTCAGTGCTATTCTCTCAGGTCATCCCGCCCTTGCCTTCTCCCACAGAGTCCAAAAGACTGTTTTGTACATCTGTGTCTCTTTTGCTGTCTCGCATATAGGGTTATCATTACCATCTTTCTAAATTCCATATATATGCATTAGTATACTGTATTGGTGTTTTTCTTTCTGGCTGGCTTCACTCTGTATAATAGGCTCCAGTTTCATCCACCTGATTAGAACTGATTCAATATATTCTTTTTAATGGCTGAGTAATATTCCATTGTGTACATGTACCACTGCTTTTTTATCCACTTGTCTGCTGATGGACATCTAGTTTGCTTCAATGTCCTGGCTATTATAAACAGTGCTGCGATGAACACTGGGGTACACATGTCTCTTTCAATTCTGATTTCCTTGATGTGTATGCCCAGCAGTGGGATTGCTGGGTCATATTGAAGCTCTATTTCCAGTTTTTTAAGGAATCTCCACGCTGCTCTCCATAGTGGTGTACTAGTTTGCATTCCTTTCAACAGTCTAAGAGGGTTCCCTTTTCTCCACACCCTCTCCAGCATTTATTGTCTGTAGACTTGTGAATAGCAGCCACTCTGACCTGTGTGAGATGGCACTTCATTGTGGTTTTGATTTGCATTTCTCTGATAATGAGTGATGTTGAGCATCCTTTCATGTGTTTGTTAGTCATCTGTATGTCTTCTTTGGAGAACTGTTTAGTTTCTTTGGCCCGTTTTTTGATTGAGTCATTTATTTTTCTGGACTTGAGCTGCAGGAGTTGCTTGTATTTTTGAGATTAGTTGTTTGTCAGTTGCTTCATTTGCTATTATTTCTCCCATTCTGAAGGCTGTCTTTTCACTTCGCTTATAGGTTCCTTCATTGTACAAAAGCTTTTAAGTTTAATTACGTCCCATTTGTTTATTTTTGCTTTTATTTCCATTAGTCTGGGAGGTGGGTCATAGAAGATCCTGCTGTGATTTATGTTGGAGAGTGTTTTGCATATGTTTTCTTCTAGGAGTTTTATAGTTTCTGGTCTTATGTTTAGATCTTTAAGCCATTTTGAGTTTTTTTGTGTATGGTGTTAGAAAGTGTTCTAGTTTCATCCTTTTACAAGTGCTTGACCAGCTTTCTGAGCACCACTTGTTAAAGAGATTTTCTTTTCTCCATTGTATATTCTTGCCTCTTTTGTTAAAGATAAGGTTTCCATATGTGCATGGATCTATCTCTGGACTTTCTATTTTGTTCCATTGATCTATATTTCTGTTAAATTTTCAAACCCTAGTTTTCAAACAGCATTGAAAACAGAGAGATTAAGAAAAATTGCCAACATCTTTTTGGATATTTTCTTTTTTTAAATGATAGCAAATGGTAGTTTATTTTTTTTTAATAAATTGTGTACAATTTAGAAATACTTTCCATATACACTATTCTTGGACATTTTCTTACAATGGTAAATATTCAGAGCACTTCACGATATTCCACAATGACGTTTTTAAGTTTATTTTCCATTCTATTCTATTGTGTACATCTGTTTTTGTGAACATTAATCACCAGCTTAAACAAAGTCTCCAGAATGTAATCATCTCAGTAGAAAAAAAAAATAATGGGGGTAATAAGGTTATTATAAAAGACAGAAAGAAAATTTAAGTTTATATAAATTAAGAAATTATATTCTGGGTGGTAATTTTATTGAGAATCATAAACTCTGTGAAGACCTAGCCCTACATGCAGATCTTCTAAATGTTTGTATCTACTGCTGAAAGATGCAGTGTAGATGTTTGAGGTCAAAGATCCTGAAAGCACATATCCAGTTCCAGAAAAAAAAAAAAATCTGGGCATTGTACTTGCTGATAAATATCCATTGGCTTGTACCTTTTTTTTAGCAGAATTTCATATAGACAAAAACCTCATAGAAAGCCACTGAACTAAAGTTCTGAAGGTGAAATTGTTGCTAATAGTTTTTGTATCAAAGTCATAAATAGTAACCTATTTTATATCCATTAAAACTTCATGGATCAAGTTTTTATGTATCCTCAAAGTCCTGTTGAAAAATACCATGACCTTTTCTACTTTCTTTCATTACATCTTCAGTGAAATAGTCTCTCTGAATACTTTGAATAAATATGTGAAACAAAGGATAATTCTGTACCACAGTTTCATTTCCCTGGATTTTTCTGATACTGTCTCCATCTGACTTTTTATGGTTGGGAACAGAGGAAGAAAATACCAAAAATGTTTAGTCTTTACATTTGTGTATTTCATTGATTAAAAAATACATATGGCTATGAATACACGTTTTCCCCATTGGTTTTAACTATTGCCATTAAACTTGTTTTTCATAGGAAACAGACTTCTGGTAGAGGCATTCATTTCAGGGTGTTTGTTCCTTTGATTTCCTCAAGGGATGAGTTTCTTCTTTCAGCAATATTTTCTTTTAAAAATTAAAAACAAATTTTCTCCCTAGTATCATTTCAGTTCAGTTCAGTTGCTCAGTTGTATCTGACTCTTTGTGACCCCATGGACTGAAGCATGCCAGGCTTCTCTCTTAGGATCAGATTGTTCCCATGTCTGTGGAAATGTAGAAATACTAAGAACACATTCACTCACCCTCACTGTGCATAGCTGGTCACGTGGTCCAACCTGCCTCAAGGGCTCAGAAGAGAGAGCTATGCTTAATGAGCATAACCAATGGCTGCTGCCACATACACCTAGACATGCCCTGAGATTTAGGGCCTTGAGTCATAAAAATAACAAGCTAAAAGCTCCTAGAGAAACAAAGAAAAACAAATAGACACTCAAATAAAACAGGTCATCTAGAAATAAATGAATTTCAGATCAGCAACATATTCTCTTTGACATGCTTTGTCTAGAATGGAGCTATGCTTTAAAGTTTTCAAGGAAATCATTTTCCACTTTGATTTTACCAAATAAAACTATCAGCATCTTCTGAGGGTAGAAAAAGTCATTTTGGAGATACAGAAGGACTCAGATAATCTACCTTCCATTCATCTTTCTTTTTTT